>NW_024609846.1:198212332-198350130 GCF_016920785.2 Ixodes scapularis | reverse complement strand
TCAGCGTCCCGTCGTCGCGCTCACTGGCTCGAGTTTCTGCGTCGATTTAGCAGACGCTTCGTCGCCATACCACACTCACTTTATCTTGGAGACGGCGGTATGGCGAAGCCTTTTCAATTTGATATAAGGGTGGAACGCAGATAGCTCATTTCCTCAAGCGCCTAATTTTTTTTTTTTTTTTCCCGATCTTTACGGATGAAGTATTTTTCAACTCGGAATTTAGACTGATTTCTTCTTCTCTACCGATGTGCCAAGATGCGGTTAGAAGCCCGGGCGGACTCTAATAACGCTGTTTTTAAGCTTCACGCTTCACTTTCAAAAAAAAAAAAAAAGGCTCGAGGTCCACCTAAGCATTTCTGATGAGTTGTGAATGCGAAAGCATGCAAGCCGCTCGTCCGCTCCCTTTGTCGTCTGCTCGTCCGCTCCGTTCGTCGTCTGCTGCGTACTAGCGCGCCTCGGGATCTCGGAGGCCATGGCGCAGCGGCCAGTGGGAGCCCCCTCGACGCGCGCCAGCCAATGGAACCGAACGCGAATCGCTCCGGATCGCGGCGGAAACTAGAAGCCGTTTTCGCGCTTCCAACTGATGACGTCAGCTCGCTCCATGAGACCAGTTAATGCTTTCGCATTAAAAAAAAGCCGCGAAAGCTACACTAATGCGGTTCGTGCAGGTGAGTTACACGCCCAGGGGGACGCAATATGAGGGGATGAATATTGCGATAAGTGGGCTAATCAATACGTTCATTGGAGCGTTTAATCCGTAAAAATCAACGTATAGTTTTGAGTGGAAACTTGCTCAGCGTCATGGATAACCAGTACTGAGTGAGTTTTCGAAAGACTCGTCGCCGGTGGGAAGCACGGGGGTGCGCTAAAGTGGCCATTCGTGCAGCAGGAGCGAGGCCGCCGTCTCTTATCCGCCTATGCTCACCCGGCCGAGCCTCGTGCCTGTTGCACTCGGGGCAACTCTAGTGCGCTTCCCACGCGCTCAAAGCCCTTCGAAATGGTACTTATTTAGTGGTTAGCAATGACGCTCAGCAAGTTTCCAATTGGAACCATATGTCTAGTTTCCAAAATTAAAAATAAGTTAATGAACATATTTTAGCAATTTATTCTTTTTATAGTGACAACCAGTGTTGCCAACTCAAAAATTGAAAACCTGCAGTCGGAATCTCGCAAACCGCCAAAAAACCGCTAAACAACTTTTTAAACTTTTTTTTTTTGTTTGCTTTAATTCTTGACAAAGGTATAATAACAGTGTAGATCATATCAATGCCATCTGAAAGGAGGCTTTCCCTTTGTTTTAACTAGAAATCTGTCACGCCACGCCACAGTTCACACAGGTGATCCGAAGCCCAAATTGCAGAGTAAGCGCATACGAACATGGCAAGGGACCCTTCAGCAGTGCGTGACTAGTCAGACCCGTTCAACTTGTAGAGTCGTCTGCTACCAGAGGAGAAAGGTGCAGCGGCCGAAACATGCTTCGTTGCAGCGTGCATGACCAAATCCACATTCTTCGCAGATAGTTCCGTTTTGAAATAGCGGCACATGGTTCGTCTGCTATCACCAGAAGCCTCCAGTAGCCAGTCCTTAAGTTTGGGGTCTTATAGCCAGTCTTTTCTAAACTTTTAGCGTACTTCACTGCGCCCATTTCACGAAACAGTGAGAAAAACGTTAAAGGAAAATTAGAAAATTCATGCTGTTCAAACGTGCGCACACAAAACGGGGAGGCATGTCCCGATATTCGACGTCTTAATGTTTCGATGACGTCACAGACGTTACTCTCACAAACCAGAACATTGCTGAGAGTCAGCGAAGACGACAGTCGACATTAAATCGATGTAAAACTTCTATATCTCTAAAAAACCGCCAAGATTACATAAAACCGGCTAAAAATCCCGCCGCCCGCAAAACAATAATTTATCCCGCTAAACAGAACCGAAAACCGCTAAGTTTAGCGGGAAAACCGCTAAATTGGCAACACTGGTGACAACTGTCCCGCCTGCTATATGCCCCTGGCCGGGTAACTCACCAGCACAAACCGCATCAATGTAGCTTTAGCGTTTTTTTAACAAATCTGTTAAGTTTAATAGTTTTAATACCCTGCATGTATATATACGCGCACAATGAGCCCAACAAGAAATATGAACCCGGGTTGCATTCTGATATCGTTTGTAAAACCTAAAATAAACCAACCTCGATGCGCCCGTATATTTAGCGGGCTGTATAATAGGGAGTTTTAGAATAGCGCACGCTAAAGCTTTGCGTACGCAAAGAATAGCTTCGTCGCCACTGCGCATGCTCGACGCAAACCAGGTTTCGCGCTTTGCGTGCGCAATTTTAGCGTGCGCTATTTCTCGGAAATAGCGTGCGTACGCAAAGAGTCTTTGCGCTTTAATCTCTCTCGCGTCGCGTGCACTAACGCAAGAGCTATATTTAGCGCTAGCGTGCGCTAAAATTGCGTACGTTATTCTAAAACTCCCTACTTCTCGGAAATAGCGCGTACGCAAAGAGTATTTGCGCTTCTCCAAGGAGGATTCGTGATGACAAGTTGGCTGAAACCAAGACGAGCAGAGTTAAAAAAAAATGGCGGCTTCCAGGATTATGTCGGCGGCTGCTTTGGCGGCGTCGTGAGTGCGACGTCGGCGGCATCCTCGCAACTGCGATTTTCAATACGGGACGACATTGTACTCGATTTGGCAACGATCACCGGGAACTTGATGCTTGCGACGCGCGGACATTTCTCGGCGAAGATACGATGCGCGAAGGTCAGCACACGAGACCTCTCTTGCCGAGGCGACGCAAGCGGACACGACCGGTCAACCGCAGGCGTCGCATTCTCATGTTGAAACAAATCAAAAATGCTACTCTGGACCGAAAAAACTTGCTTTTTTTCTAAAGTCACAGCATTTCGTGAGTAAAATAAAAATTGTTACTGTATCTTGGTGGCGTCGCAAGCGCGAGATGCTTGGGCTTTTGCGTCGCGACGGAGAAACGCTATTCTAAATCTCTTTCGCGTCGCATGCGCTAATACAAGCGCTCAATTTAGCTCTAGCGTGCGCTAAAATTGCGTACGTTATTCTAAAACTCCCTACTGTTCTAACACGCCTCTCAAAAACCTTCCAGCGAAGGCTGAAAAGTAGGGAAAAAAAAAAAAAGATATTAACTAGGCGTAGAAATAAAATACCTCTACGCGCGCAAAAAGCTGGAGAAATATCCGCGCGACGGCTTGACTGAAATAAAGACAACTAATTCTCGCTATACGAGGGACAGGCTATCGCGACAGCTGTTGAAGTATACGCTATACGTTAGCCTGATGCTGACCAGGAGCGACGCAACCGAGCTCTCGCTGTGGGCCGATAAGGGGAAGATGGATGGGCTCAGAAATGACACTTTTTCGCGCGGAAAAGACTGCGAAGCCCAGCATCGACGCAACCTGCATGCATGCGCAGCAATCTGCGCAGAACGGGGTCCTGTGAAAGCCGTTCTGCACGATGACGCGCAAGATCGAGTCTGCAGGTGCGGACACGTCCTCTTTAGAAGATGGATCTCAGGTGGCGAAACAGCCTGGGCCGCGAGACCAGCACAAAATCACCGGCACGATTCGACTGAAATTGGCCACGGGAACCGAGTTTCGCAACAGCTTTCACGTGTACTTTGTTCTACTGCTCAACTCGGAGGCAGCAAAATATGAAAAATAAAGCGAAATTGGAGGCCTTGAGGGTTCGAGCGCCACCAACATTTCAAACAAAAAGTATTGCCGAAGACTGCTCCGCTCGACGAGAAGCCTAAAACTAAAGCGAAAGCCCGTTAAAGTCTGACATCTGGAGCCTGAGGGCACAAAACTCGTGTTTGTCCCCTTAAACGTCAAGCTGCTCTCGTTATGTGGAGTAGCGGTGTTGACTGACCTCTGTTCATGACAAGGGGACGTCCGGCCGTTTGTCCAGTCTTTAAAGAACTAGCTCTAGGACAGAGGTTTACGCTAATCTCTCGGTCCTTGACCGGGACTACCAGTGCTGGTCCTAGGGCAAAGTTATTCATCGCGTTCAACTTTTCACAACAGGCTGTATAATTTCTGCTGCAGTCCTCATCCCCGCCCAAGCGTATTACTTGTGCGCTCGATATTGCGATATGAAAGCGCCAAACGACGACAAAGGAAATACGAGACAGGAAAGACTGCTAACTGACAACTAACGATTTCCGAAAGAGAAGAAACAGGTTCCGGTGGTTACCGAAACCGCGCACGTCTTAAAGCTGATCCTTGAACCGCGCCACCGATCCAGTGAATTCTCATTTTGCTCTACAGTTCGGGAGAACATCTACAGTAGTCATGACGTTCCGTCTTTATGTACCTGCGTATTAAACTTCGACAGCCGCAGATAAAACTTCGCCTCAGGTGCCCGGTTTTCTCCAAATGTACCTTTTATGAGACATGCAATGCTCACCAAAACAGTAGCCTTACGTGGTACAAAAAGAGCGTCTTCAGGGTGAGACCGTAAGGACTAACCCATTCGGCACGCCTCGCAAAAATCGAATTCCAAACGTGCTTACCTGAAATCGGGAACGCGAAAGGAGTTTGGCGACAAGTTTTATTTATATTTTTTTTTACAGGTTAACTTGGAAGCAGCAAGATATTAGAAATAAAGCGAATCGGAGGACGTGTATTTCCTATCTCCTATATCAGTCTGCTTGTCGTCTGCACTCTGTTTTATTTATTTATTTTTTTTTAGCTCACTCCCGGGTGTCTTGCTGAACCCAAAAACGTTGAGAACCAACAGTAGAGGCTGGTGATGAGAACGATAATCGCGATAATTAATACGAAATAGATTAACAATGACCACCTGGGAGCAAGCTCAGAAATCAGTGTAAAGCTAACGAACGTCCGGGAAATAGAAAATGTACAGCTGCCGTTTTTGCCTTTCTTTCTTTTTTTTTTTTTTTTTTTAACCATTGTTAAGTCGAGTAGTAAAACCTTTCTTTTTTTTTTTTTTTTATCGACGTTCACGAAGCCAATTAGCACGTTTGGAACTTGAATTTTACGAGGCGTGTCAAAAATGTGCTTACGGCTGCCCACTGCACAATACGTCCGATGAAATATATATACACGCGATCGACGCGTGCGCACAAAAATTCTTGATGCTACGTGAAAAGAATATTCTTAGTTCCAGCCGCAATGCTAAAAAGAAGGGTATTTAACTACACGCTTTGAAGCGCGGTGAAACCTCGCATCACAAAGTTAACAATGTGACTGATTCTACTATATGATTTCTTTCTAACGGAGTTGCCACCGGCGAAAACATCCCGAGGACACCTAATCCCTTCTTGCGAGTTGTCAATGTGAAAGCACGAATGTCGTTCTTCCGCTCTCTTAACTCGTCTGCGGTGGCGTGGATGGCCATGTTTCGCTATCGCCGAGCTTGCGGCCGCCGACGATATGCACGTGATTCAGGCTCCGCCATGTTCCTCGGCACCGAAAGAGCAGAAGCGGTTACAGGGGCCCTACCCTGGACACTAAGCGAAAAAGTCGGCAAAAAATCTGGAGGCCGTGATTGGCCGACGCCGCACTTGACCTTGGCGCCGGCCAATCATAGCCGCCGGATTCCTCGCCGACTTTCTCGCCAAGAGTCCAGATGAGGGCCCCAGCCCCGGCAACGCGCCCCGTGGGCATTTATCCATCAATTCGCCGCTACAGGCTTCGCTCCATTAGACAGGGGAATTTGGGTTCCGTTTGGCACGACTTCAAAAGCTGATAACGACGGTTCATTCCATGGGACCAGTTGATGCTTCCGCATTAAAAAGCCTCCTTCTAAGATGCTTCCCGTATTTATGTCGCACAAATATTTGCATTATACTCCGTTCACCATTAAGCTGAGACTGCAGCCAATTTCACAAGCACGAGAGCTTCAGGTCGCTAACGAGCACTCGCGCTCTAAATGCACGTCCCAAAGCTATAGAAGCGCGGGTTAGCTCGCGCTTGTAGCTTTGGCTCCAGTCTCAGCCTAATGGGCGAGTTTAATATATCACCATCACGCGTGACTGACTAGAAGCTCCGCCTTCAGCGTCGAGCTCGCTGGCTTCCGTTTGGTTCAGCAAGGATGAACATTTTCTGCATACTCCGTTCAGCGCTATGTTGACAGGGCGGTGAAAGCATCGTGCTACAGCCAACCAATGGGCCATTTGCAGGTTCCCCAGCTCCGAAATGCAGTCGCAATAAGTTCACAATTACTCAAAACCAAACGAGGTTTATCTACGCTCCTTTTTTATTGCCAATGAGTCAATAATTCTATACACACGTTGAAATACAATATTAAGTATTTCAACGAGCATTTTTGTGCATACGTTTTATTATAAATCTCATATACCTTGTGATCATGTTTATTTTTTATTTCAATGCAATTCGTTTATTTTCCCAGCATGTTGTTGGGGATCCCAAGAAAAAAAGCTGTCAAACACTGCTTAAGGGTGTCTGGAGGCACATACAAGCCGCGGCAACATTTCATCGAAAAAAGAAAAGTAAAAAAAAAAAAAAACTACAGCACCATTTTTAAATTTTATTGTGTGGACCATGCTAAATTGCTATTTTTATACGTCCCTGGAATTTATAAATGTGCGATCTAGCTTTTTCACATTTGTGATTTTTGACCGAAGTCATATATATATATATATATATATATATATATATATATATATATATATATATATATATATATATATATATATATATATATATATATATATATATATATATATATATATATATATATATATAACGGGCATGGTGGCGGGAGGCCGAAGGCGTGGGTATGAAACTGAGAAGAAAAATACCCTTGAAGGCCGGACTCCGGCCGAAACGTCGAAGATTAAATCGTCCGTTGTTGCTGTTTTTCACTAAGGGTTTTTTCTTCTCAGTTTTATATATATATATATATATATATATATATATATATATATATATATATAAACGAATATGTGCACGAATATGTGCAGATGAATGAAGCGTACTTAATCCAATGAATCAAAGTTTTCAGGAACCCGCCGAAAGCCAAAAAACGGCGGAGATATATATATATATCCGCCGTTTTATATATATATATATATATATATATATATATATATATATATATATATATATATATATATGGGAACAGAACTTGGGGATAAAAAGAAGGCACTCGAGAGAAATATATTCCAAAAGAACGAAATTTCGGCGCTCATTTTTTGGTCTATATGTGTTCAAAAGAGCAGTATCACATGGAACATACCAATATCTTGTTAAAAAAGACTCGAAAAGGAATTTTAAAACGAATTAAACGATTAGCAAAGAGCACCTGGTGGATGTCGCTAACGCCTCGTTTGTAATGCTCGTCTAGGAACCTTGACAGCTAGTGACGGAGGTTGTCTCGTCTCCGGCCACGACGAGAGAAGGGGGGAAGGAGGAACTCCCCTCTTCCCGAGAATGCCTTTTGTGTGTCGCAGAAGTCGCTATTGTCCCCCGACAAGATTATAGAAGATTAACCCGTCACTCAAAATTCGTACAAAAGCAGCCGCTTCGGTGGCTGGAACGACTAGGCCATCCTCTCGACGTCAGCCTCGCCGTAGCTTTGCTCGTCTTGAGACGACCTACGTCACGATTGCGTTGGATGTCACGTGCTCTAAGCTGGGCCTTCTCCGAGCGCTTGCCAGAGTGGGCCGTTTATAACGGAAAATACAGCCACCAGGATCAAAATACAAACGTGCGATTGTCATTTACGGATATTGTGGATCATATTCAACCTATTTTTGAACACGACGGGAATATTTGAAATTTCGTTGAAGTGCCTCTTTAAGGAGATGGTCTCCCGAATCGAGGAGAGAGTCGCCAAAGAGTTGTGTACGGATACGTTTCGAGCCTGGTTGGCTCTTCGTCAGTCCAAACAAGTACGCTTCGTTTTCCTTTTCTTCCAATCAAAGAAAAAACGGCCGAAAAGAAGAACAAGGAATTGGAAAAATGCTTACTGTTTAGCGGGTATCTACACTCTAAGCCCTGTCCCACTTAGTAAGAGGGACATTTCTTCGATTTTTTCCCACTTAACTTTAAGGGGGGCGACAGACCTCTTAATATTACATGGAGATTCTCCCTCTTAATCAAGTGAGACACCACCCCTCTTAAAGTAAGCGAGACGGCATCTCCCTTAAATTTGAGGTCAGAGTCCCTTGGTAAGAGGGACATTTTTTAGATATTTTCTTCCTTAAATTCGGAGGGACGGTGGCCCGCTTAAAATGCAGGGGTATAGTCCCCCTTAAGTCGGGGTCACGCTGCTTATACTTCATACAAAATACATTCTGCAGATATGTTCCGGAACGAGTCGCCGCGACATCCGTGCCTCGTACGCCACGAGGCAAGCATTTCAAGAGGTTGCTTTGTCACGTGGCATACAAAGCACGGATGTCGCGGTAACTCGTATTGGAACATGTCTGCAGAATGTATTTTGTGTGATATATAAGCAGCGTGACCCCGTCTTTAGGTTATCTCTCTTGTATCGTAGAATTTCTGCTCCTTCCTGTTTGGACTGTCGGGTGACATGTTCCAATACGAGACTTTTGCTGATATTGTTTAATCAAAGTTATTCTGTGCTGCGTAACAGAATTGAAATTTGATCTGTATATTATGTTTGAAAAATGGAATCAATGTGTTAAATAAAACAGTGACAATCTTTAAGAGTAAACACGTGTTTTATTTGCCATGACACAAGAAAATATTTTGAAATGTCTTTATCAAAATAGTAATTTTATACCGATGTTCTGGTAGCTTTTACGGATAAAAAAAAGGCGTTAAAACGACGCCAGAAATCGGAGTTTCTTGGAAACTATCCCACGAAAAATTCCGTGCTGCAAAGTGACTCCTTTTGCCTATCATAAACAACAACATAACAATCGTGTTGAATTTTTTTTTTCAAGAACATAACAATCGTATTGAATTTTTTTTTTTTTTTTTTTTTTTTTTTTAAGGGGTAACGTAAAAAAAATAAGTATACAGTTTTTCCCCCACAACACTTGGAAGAAAATGAGCATAACTCTCGGAGGTAGCTCAGCGAATGTAGATGCCGAAACATATGATATTATACAAAAAAAAAAAAAAAATGAATTGCGACACTAAGCACAACAAGCGTGACGTTTTAAAATTTTTTGGTCTAATCTTATGTTTCGGCATCGTGATTCGCTGAGCTGCTTCTGTGAGTTAAGGTGATTGACTTTCCAAGTGCTGTTCCGGAAAGTAGATTCCTGTGCTTTTTTTAGAGCGTAGTTACTTACTTCAAAACATTAAAACGAATTATTCGGCGTCTCTTGCCATCAGCAGAAGCTCAGAATTTATGTTGTTTTTGGACGGCCATGAGCAATTGTCTGAGCTTCTCTGACATAAACTGAATCGAAACACTTTATTTTCAACGAGCAGACCCTAGAGGAGTCCAAGGGTTTGTCCATATGCCATAGGGTAGGAGAGTCCCGTTATGTAATACACCCATATGCACATGACTAGTGCCCCCTCCATAGTCGTGCTAGCGGAGAGTTTCACTGACCGGTTCCCAGAAACGAACCGTTTCTCCGAACCGAAGAAAGTCTTGGGTCCTGGAACTTTTTCGTCAGGGGTAAAATCGTCCTGCAAGCAGCAATTGTTAAAAAAAAAAAAAAATGCGTCAGCGTCAAACTTACATTTCTATTTTAGCATTCGCTTTTTCACATACCATAAGTGATGAGAGAACTTCTGGCCAATCGAGACCGGAGAATGGTCTCAACGTTCAAGAATATTGACGGGTTGTCTCCGCAAAAGGCCCCTTTTACCTCCTCCAGTTTTCCCAGCATGGTGACGATCGTGTTATGGAACCGAAGCTGTGCATCCACCTTTAGCTGAATGAAAGACCATATTGTTTTCCTTTAGATACAGAGAGTGGGAATTAGAATGAAGGTAATGAAGCGCTTTCACCTGTTTTCAAGCAGTCGGTAGGAAACAAATGCGAAAATAAATTGCAAACAGCTCAAAGATTCGGAACCCAATCTGTATACGATGAAATAGCGAGTGACATTAGCTTATGACGTAACTTCTGCTACTATTAATATTTAATACGAGAATAGACTGCTGTTTTAAGTAATTTACGAGAATCGTTTTTGTATTAGCAAGACAAAACGAAAACGCATTTAGTAGTAGATGAACATTAGAAGCCCCGCCCCGTGTGCTTTGGAAAGCATGGATTGCATTTGAGGCTCGAAGCTGCAGAAGAGATCTAATGCATGTTTTAGAAAGCAACATAATCGAATAAAAAATTATATTTCTGTAGACATTTCGGCGCTAGCCATTCATTTATTCTTTTTTCAGAAGCAACGCATATGCCAAGAGAACGTGAATAGAGCCTACCTACATACCAGAATACAAAAAGTTCATAATTACCGAGTTCGCTGTGGGCCGTGTGCGGGTGGCCGCAGTAAGCTCACCACTCAGGGTGGTGCGTTCCACCGTGCAGAGGGTCCCGGTAGAGCTCTTTACACGAGCAATCCGAGCAGAACCCCCGTCTGATTCCCTTCATCTCAACGTTCGTTGCCATTGCCTCACTCTGAAAACAAGATTTTTAACGGTCAGTCATTTAATGCCCATAGTCAACCTAGCCCTAAAGCGCCTAAGAAAAAAAATAATAAAAAAAGGAGTTCTGTTTATATATTTTTCGCAGATGTACCACACAGAAAAAAAAATATTCAACCAGCTACAGAAAACAAGGAGCATAATAGACATCATGAATAAAACCTCCAAAAACAAAAACATGGTCAACGCCGAAAAAAAAAAAAAAAAAAAACGGTAGCTTTGCCGGCGCGACCGTCAAAATATAACGAACAAAAGAGTACGCCAAGGAAATAAAAAAAAAAAAAAAAAAATGTACTCCCGGGCCACCGCTCCACCCATCCCCTCTTTCCGCAGACGCCGCGACGCCGACGCAACGCGAACGCGCGAAAAAAAAAACACCTTTTTTTCTATTTTTTTTTTCTTTTTGTGGGGTTTGAATTAGAAGCTCGTCCACCTCCCCCCCCCCCCCCCCCCTTTCACATACATGCACACACATTATGGGTTTTTGCTCGCCTCCCACTTGAGAAAAAAGTTCATAATCACTGCAACGCTAACGATGTCTACAACATAACGTTGCAGTGTAAATTGCTGTAATGAATTCTGAAGGCGAACAAACGCAAAATCGCCTACATTGTTTCCGTCAATCAAACGCTCTCGGGCGGTCAACCTCAGGCATTTAGAGTGCACACCGAGAAACAAATCGGCGAGCCAAGCTTACAAACACTGACATCCCTAGCTAGGGTGCCTTTATGTTGGCTATGCCTTAGGAAGGGTGATGCCATCCTTTGTAGTACCCGATGCCGACAGTGTACGCTCACGGATAAAATAAAAGGAAATTGCCGGTAATAAAATGCCGGCGTAGCAGTGCCAAAGCTAGCAGCTCGAGCTGGGAGAAGAACAAAACGCGCGTTCAAAACTAAAAAGTAGACAAAAGCGTCGGATAGAAAATGGTCTGATATCACCAGTCTAGGACATACGCGTACACATTGGCACACCCTAGCCCGCTAAAAGTGTTTTGTACGAAAGACAGCCCTGCGGCTCACGGCAGGGCAAACGATTAGCGACGCTTTGTCCTTAGCTGAACGAGCAGATCCAGGAAGCGACCGCGTCCGTGGACTACAGCTGAACACTCTCTCTCTACATGCAAAGGTCGTGCATCTCACAGCCAGCGTGAAAATATTGATGGCTCGTTATTCCCACCGGCAATGCACCCAAAACAAAAGCGTCATATGACAGGATTACTCACCCGAAGGAAGTCAAACGAGCAGCATGACGCTTGCGGCTCTCCGGCAACGACCGTTTCCAGCTCTCCGTGAATTGGCGCGAAGCCTCAGCACCATCTGAACTCTTTGCCGTGGATTAGTGCGCCTGCCCCTCTCCTACTGACCGAACTACATTGGTCCTGTTAAGAGGGACCAGTCCCCTCTTAATATGAAGGGAGACGCGTGAATCTTTCTGTCGGTCTTTCCTGTTCAGAGGGACCAACGAAACGGTTTCCTTGGTCTCTCTTAATATGTTGGTGTCCCTCTAGATGTTGCTATTTTATTTTTCAATTTCCCTCTTAAAAAGAGCTGTCCCCCTGAAAGCATTGTTGTCCCCTCTAAAATCAGAGGGACAGCGTTTTTTTATGAGAGACCGGTTTTAGAGTGTACTCAACTAAATTTTCGCTTAAAAGTTTAATACATCCCGATAAAAAAGCAGCAAATAGTATTAAAGTAATTAAATATAATATTATTAACGCCATTATTATCACAAAACCAGTTTTTGGGACATGTGGTTGGACATAAGCCAACTATACCTGGTCTCATGTGAAGCCAGTGAGAGGCCCAATGTGAAGCATTTGCTCGTGTCACATTAAACGATGAAGCGAGAAGAAAAGAAAAAAGCAACAGTGCGGCACCGGTTAGAATATCTCAATTAAATGTCCATAAAAAAAGACGGCTAAATGTCTTATATTGTGTTTTTATTTTTTTACAAATCTTTGTTTTTACCACACCGTTTACATAAACAACATGGTATTCCTTCGTTGGAATTTTATAATGTATGTATCTGTGTGTGTATTCATTATACCTAGTACCCATTATCCGTAGTTTAGCTACTTGTGTGCTGAACGAAGTTTATACCCTTAGTGCTGTTGGACTTTTCCCCCGATTGACTTCTCCACGTGATCATCCCGCCTATAGCCACGCGCAGAGACCGGAGTCAACCGATGAAAGGGAGGCATTGGTCCAGCCCCCAGCTGCGAGCTTACGCTCTAATAGCCCCTTCAATTGGCAGATGCCGCTAGCGGTCGTCGAGCGGTCCGCCTTGCATCCCCCCTTTTATTCCAGAACTACATAGAACGGGCACAACTACGGGCGCTCTTCTTCCACAACCCCGATAGAGCAAACGATTGGAACAAAATAGCTAAATTAGCGCCTCGTAATTTTTTGGTTGCGTTGTTTACCTCTAGGGCAGCCGGAAATGTGCGCGTCGCATCTGGATGTATTGCATCAGACTCCGCTGTAGCCGGCAGCTGAAGACGACGCAACTGAAACATTTAGCGACACCTGCTTGACGCTTGTATACCTGCGTCATTTTCCCCACTTCCCAGACGAAACTCCGCTACTCTTTTCTAGCAAGTCACATCTGTGGCAGGAAGCCGCAAAGTGTCCAATGACTCGAAAATTCCTACTAAACCCAGTAAGCGAAAGAGGTTGTTTGTTGTTTTCGTTATTTTTGAGGTTGTGACAGCGTTTTCACTCCGTATACGTAACGTAGAGTCAGATTGAGGAAGCTGGTATCACCTTCGGAGTAAAGTTACGAAAACTGTTTCCGAGTACGACACGAGTTAATTAGCAAACACTTGTTTGTTTGTTTGTTTATCTATTTTTGCAAAATTGTCAGGGAATTGTCACAATTGACAATTCCCTGAATTTGACACAATTGTCAGACTTACAGAGAAAAGCTTATACGATCACTGCTGGCAAATCCTGTTTCTACGCGCATGGTGCTGTCGCATAGGGTGTCCCAAGTCACCAGGCTCGATCTAAAAAAATAGACCGTAAAAATCGACGCTTGCGCGTACAATCTAAGCGTTTCGTCAAAGGTATATTTCACAGGCCGCTTTTTTTCTCGTAAATTTACAAAGCGTAGCTCCCTTTCTGTAAAAACTAGGGCCAAAGGACTTGCCAGGGTCAACGGCCGACGTCGACGCAGACGTCCGGGTCGAGTGGCGGGGTGCGTTTGGCGCCCGTAATGGATAGATGGCGTCGGGAGCAGCGCCCGAAGGTGTAGCCGACCAGCGAAAGAAAGCAGACGATACGCAGACGAAATCAGTTGGCAGCAAAAGCGCAGTCGGTATGCAGACGCGTTTTTTTTTTTTTTTGTTGCTTTGTTTTTATTTTAAGTTTTGCTTTTATTGTCCGCATTTATTTTTTAACCGAAGGTACATTACAAAAAGAGTATGTCCATTTTAATAAACCACGGTGGTCGCGAGCCGTCTCGATTATAAGGACCTTGTAGTATCGATCAGAGCCGTATATGGGGAGAGTTTGGCCAGTCCACTGATCTCAATGACAATGGACCTTTTCCACATACCGACGGCACCAGGTGGTGGCTGCACGAACTAAAAATCGAGGAAGTGACCTACCTGCGCTACTAATCGATAATGGGAGCTACGCTACCAGTTTCTTCGCTCTCTGAGCTGCGGCGCGTGCCCAAACGTCGTGTTTTTTCGTTCCGTCCACTTTCTTTTTTGTGTAACGCAATTATATATATGCTGTAACTACGTGTCCTACTCGCTGATCTATAACCTCCTTCCGAATTTGCTCGATTTCTCGCGCAGACTTCCGCCGCTTGGCATCGGGCGCTCGCGCGTGCGCAGAACGCTTCTCGGAAAAGGTCCATTGCTGGATCGCGCTTCCCGCTCCCGCGAGTGAAGCCACCGGACGGCCATCTTCTCCGCAGACAATTTGCGGTTTTTCTAGCGTTACAGAGGCTGGCGGCAGCGTGCTGTAGACACGTTTTGTACACGTTCGTTGTCATTCGTCGAAGGAGATTTTCAAGAAACTGTGTAATGGTTGAGACTAGCCGTTGAGGACAGGTGGACATTTTTTTACGAAAGCGCAGTGCAGCATGAAAAAGCCACAACAGAAATAAAGATTTTGTACTACTGATTTGATTGCCGTAAGCGTCTAGTAAGCAAAAAAAAAAAAAAAACGCGCCGCTGATGCCGCCCCTTTCTCCTTCTCTTCCGTCGCCACTGGACACTGGATCAAGCTCGTTTCTGGACAGCAAGTGCCGTAAGTTACAGATAGAGTTAGTCAGAGTAAAAGTAAAATGCTGCCCAGAGGTACATACGGCTTCACGTACATATCACTCCCAAAACAAATTCACATACGGCTTCACGTACATATTACTCGCAAAACACATCCACACGGTGTCGATTCCTGATCGGTATTCAAGCGTGCGAAGGCATAGAGACGCAGCACTTCGGCGTGTCAAGGAAGCTTTGATCTCGCCGCGAGACCGGCGAAACTTGCTTTCGACAAGTTGTGCCTTTTTCCTGCGGCACTGCGCCTTCGTAAAATTTTCCGCGTGTTGACAACGGAAAGTCTCAACGGCTACGCAGGGTCTTAATGAACTTCGTCGGCAAATGACGACGAACGAATCGAAAACGTGTCTATAGCACGCTGCCGCCAGCCTCTGCAATGCTAGCAAAGCGTCTACGAGCAAAATGGCCGTCCGGTGGCTTCACTCGCGCTACAGCGAACAAGCGGGGAAGCGCGATCCAGCAATTGTCATAGAGATCAGTGGGTCAGTCTATGATCTCGCCGCAGTAACGCTCCCCTCCCGAGTGAGTCATTAGGGAGTTTTCGTAGACCGCGTTTCCCCCTCCGCTAAGCCCTCCGCAACGAAGGAGGCGCTACTGCGCCTGCGCGCGATAGCCTCGACTGTAGAGTTCCGGGTACCGTAGCGGGTTGCGGAGAGCATTGCGGGACGGCGAAAACCATCTACGAAAACTCCCTAATCAGCCCGCGGCGGAGAGCGAGAGGCGTGAGAGCATGCGCGTGAACTCCCGGCTGGTCCCAGTTGAGCGGGGAGGGCCGCCATTTTCATTCATTCGCCCGGCGGAATGCAAGGGATCGACATCCAAATTTCGGTTCTTTCCTTTTATTCGGCAGGCTCTGGCAAGAAAATTATATAGTGTTATTCCTCGGTGGCTTAAAGGGAAACTCCGCCTATTTTTTGGTAGACTTCGATTTGGCTGGAAATTTGCAGACCGCATCAATAACCCTTTCTCAAATGATAACCCAAATATTTTATAAAAATAACATTTTGCCGTTAAGTTATTGAATTTTTAAGCTACGCCGGCCGCGAGGGTTCCAGGAGGCGACTCTCCACTGGCAACAATGAAACATCCCTACTTTTCCCCACCCGCGTACGTCACGGATGTGCAGGCGGACGAGCGACTCCGGCACTTTGCGGGCGCCAGCGATCGACATTATTTTTTCGCAGCTTCAAGGTTGAAAGTTCCTTCGCAATGAGTAGCATTCTGTGCTCAGCGAGAGATTGTAGGAACATTGCGGGGAAAAAGCTATTTTACCCTTGTTTTCGTGGGAAAAAAAAAAAAAGCGTTCCCCGGAAGCCATGGAGGCCAGTCACGTCAAGGTGCTTTTGCGCGATCTGTGTGCCGAGAGAACTTGTCACTCGAAACATACTCACTTATGCTCGGGATACTTTATAGCCGCGTGCTGCGAGCTGAGTTTCCTTCAGCAGCTGGAACAGCTTCAAGAGCGGCGAGCGCGAACTCAAGCCGGCTGTGACCATTACGACATCCGTCCAAAGAAGAACGCTAATAATATCGAGAAAAATAGTACACAATCTAGCACTATAGTCGACAGTTTGCAGAGTCAGATTTGTTATTCACAATTGGTTCAGTGATATTTTTTTTTTTTTTTTAACACTATTTCTGTTTCGGACATCGAATCTAGCTCGGGCTACTCTCGGAGTTCCACTCACGCGGCCGATATGTTGAAGACGAGAAGTGAAATATCAGTTCAAGTCTGAATTTAGACATGATTTTCGACATATTGCTATTCCTGTCTGCTATAACAGAGGTTTATGGAGTAGGTGTTGAGCTCCGAGAACTCCGAGCATATGTTTCAAGTCTCGGCACACAGCTCGCGCAAAAGCACCTTGACGTGGCTGGCTTCCATTGCTGCCGAGGAACGCCTTTTTTTTTTTTTTCTCCCACGAGAACAAGGGTAAAAAAGAAGCTTTTTCCCAGCGCTGTTTCTACAATCTATCGCGGAGCACAGATTGCTGCCCATTGCAAAGGAACTTTCAACCTTGAAGCTGCGAAAAAATAATCTCGATCGCTGTCGCCCGGAAAGTCCCTTCGCGGCTGCCCGAGTCGCTCGTCCGCCTGCCCATCCGTGACGCACACGGGTAGGGAAAAGTAGGGATGTTTCATTGTTGCCAGTAGAGGGTCGCCTCCTGGGCCCGTTTTCTCGAACGCGAACCGTGGGTTACAGTTAACTATTGTCCCTAGAAGGGGGAATTCTAGGTCACGTGACTGGGAGAGCCGGGGCGCCGAGGGATGAGCGGTACCTAGAAGCAAAATGGCCGCGACGTCGTTTAATGAGGGCTAATGGTTCTGCTTGGTTCTGCTGAACATTCATTTCGATCCGGCTGTTACATTAATGAAGCACCATCAACCTATTAGCACGTCAAGCAAAGCGGTAGTTCAGAGGGACTACTAAACTAACCGACGGCAGCATTCCGCGAACGCATCACTCTTCAGCAGTCCGGGATCCAAGACATATATGACGGTACATAAGCCTTGCAAATGTTTTTATGGTGAGTAAAAAAATGTATTGCGAACGAGTCTTAGTATATATTTATACTAAGACGTTTAATTTGTTACACAATGCACGCCAACTCATGAGCAGCGATTACTTTGCGGAGAAAGGGGTTTATCCTCGATAAAGTCTTCGTTCCGGGTGAACAGCTGGGAAATGGTACTGTTTTTTTGTTCGCAGTGCGCCCACAGTATGCCGACAGCATCGAGGTTTCTACATATCCCCGGTGGTCAATTCAACGGTGACGAGAAGCTTAGCTTCTCGTCACCGGTGGATCGGTTGGGCAAACAGTTGAGATCAGCCGGAATCGCAGAAACGTGCGTCGCAAGGAACACAAATGAGACTACAGCACCGGCGTTGCAGACTGGAACGCACACGGGAAAGTTATGCGTTGTTTATGGCGAAACATATCGAAGGAAATGTTTCTTACATTTTCGAATATTCGTCGACAAACTCTAGCATAGTAGCTAAAATTTCTTCGTACCATCTGAAGCAAATAAATTGGTCTTCAAGTACAACATTACTATATTTGGAATTAAAATACCACGCTAAATCGATAACAACCAGCGGAAAAAGAGGATAAACAATATGACTGGCTTGTTTCACCGATAGATGGTGCATCTTACTGCCAAATCAAAAATAATTATTGTTGTTCTATATCTAGCCGTTTATTACAATACCTAGGTACTTTTTCCTTCCTAGGCACCGTGGTTTACCAAACTGGGTTTACCATTGCTTCGAGAAAACCGGCCCTGGAACCCTCGCGGCCGGCGTAGCTTGAAAATTCAATAACTTAACGGCAAAAGTTTATTTTTATAAAATATTTTCGTTATCACTTGAGAAAGGGTTATTGATGCGGTCTGCAAATTTGCAGCCAAATCGAAGTTTACCACAAAATGGGCGGAGTTCCCCTTTAAAAGCTACCGATTGAAGTTTCTCCACGTTTGAACGCTAACTTTTATTCGGGCGAAAAAGAAATAAGCCCGTAGCGGACGACGCGTAGCCTCAACAGTGCTCGGCGCCAACAGCGTTGCGTCAAAATGGCGGTCGTCTCCTCTTTGCTCCCTTCTTCCTCTCTCGCTGCTTCGCTTTCCTTCACTTCTCTCCTCTCCGGCGCCTTCGTCGCCACACCCATTGACCAGACACTCCCAATACACGGTATACGTGTGTCAGACGGCGTTCGAAAAATCCTTTTCACTAAGCTCCTATCGTTGACAGCTGTCCTTCATGCACAAGAGCTAGTGCCGCCGAAATGTTCCTAGAGCGGGGTTTCCCGGGCTTGGGGCAACACATCCATCGTGCCATAACATCCATCGAGCAATTACGTCCGATTTCGTGCCATTACATCCATCGTGCCCGTGCATGCATAGTGCCAGCACATCCATCGTGCCATTACATCCATTTCTGGCCAGTTCATACAACGTGCCATCGCATACATCATGCCGTTACATCCATCGTGTCATTACGTCCGCCGCGCCATCACATCTATTGAGCAACTTCGTCCAAAAGCGCGTCATTACATCCACTGTGCCGTTAGATCCATCGTGTCATCACATCCATCGAGCAGCTTCGTTCAAAAGCGTGCCATTACATCCATCAATCAAGTTGGTTTATTTCTTCGTTTAGGTATGCTGTATAATAGTTCACATTCTTTTGAAGAGTTATACGCTAAATTGAACGTACAAACGCGAGTGCAAGGACCCTTCGTGCGTCATGCACTTTCTGCGGCCCTCGGCGTTTCCAAAGTCGAACACGCATCGGTGGCGCGTTGTTTATTGTTTCCACATTGATCAAACATTGGTTACTGCTTTTTTCACATTCAAAATTAACTAAGTATAAACTTTATTATAAAATTAGAACTGTACACAAAATCACACCTTTTATTTCGTTTTTAAAAAAAATCTGAATGTCTTAAAGATTTAAATTGTGATACACTAACGTTCTGGGGCTTATCGTTTGTTCCCTGTGGCTCCCGAACCAATGCAGAGAGCAAGTCGTACGCTTCTTGAGCAGGTGTTGCGGTGACATCAGAAAGACGCCGAACTTTGATTGGCTCTAAATGAAGGTTAGTGGGTACCTTAAAGCAAGCTGCCTTGAGGTCTACCGATTATCCTTCATTCAAAACCAGTCAGAGCTCGGCGCTCTGACGTCACCACAACACCTGCAAAAGAAGGACGAACTTGCTCTCCACATATGAATGTGAATAACGCAAAAAGCCCAGTGGCGGCCATCCTGGCTTCTATGGATGCGCTAGAACGATGGATGTAATGGCACGCTATGACGTCGTAACAGGAAGGATGAGCAATTACATCCATCGCGCAACTACGTCCATCGAGCAACTACATCCAACGAGCAACTACATCCATCGAGCAGCTACATCCATACACATGTCAACACATCCATCGAGCCAGTACATCCACCGTGCCATTACATCCATCGATGGATGCAATGGCTCGGTGGATGTGCTGGCTCGATGGATGTGTTAACACGTAATCGGTTTCCCGCGGTGCATGATAAGGTGAAATGCA
Organism: Ixodes scapularis; assembly: GCF_016920785.2. NCBI lineage: Eukaryota > Metazoa > Arthropoda > Arachnida > Ixodida > Ixodidae > Ixodes > Ixodes scapularis. The sequence continues at coordinate 198,330,172 of NW_024609846.1, read as the reverse complement.
GTATAGATTTCAGACGCCATGTTTTTTCCCAGAAGTGGCGCGCGGCACGTGTCTAGAGCATTTCCACGAAAATGAATGGCGCCACTTTTCCCAGGATAGAGGGACTTTAGTCTCGACAAAAAGGTAGCGCCACCTTTCAATACGAGCATCAACCGCGCCCCGCCACTCGACTGTGTCGTCTGCGTCGCCGCCCGCTGTCGACACTGGCAAGTTTCTTGGCCCTATTTTTTTTCCGCTCGACAACTTCCCTATTAAAGGCTTCGCGCACAAATAAATCTTTTAAAATGTTTACTCAATAATCTGCACTCATTAACCAGGTAAAAAAAAAATACCTTTGCTCAAAAGAACTGGGAAAGAATACGGGTTCAAAGCGCGTAGCGTGCATCACCTTTTTGAAGTCTTCTCACAAGTTAGCTGAAACAGCCACTAAGCAGGGAATGTGTATACGCAGGCGAGCTGGTTGGCGAATATAATCATGGAAATCTTGCGAAGTTATTATATTTATTCCTGCCTACTCGTTCGCAACTTTCCCGAAAAAGACCAACAGTACTCTTGGGGGAGGATAGGGGAGAAGAAGGGAATCGGTCGCCGAGCGGGCTAACGCGTCTCAGCTCGGAGCGTGGAGCGAAAGCTTGCGCTGGGAACCTCCTGGGTTCGGTCCCCGCCACCCCCGCCCGTTTCGACCTGGATGAGTTTCGTACCGGCACGCGTTTGTGGAATCAGTACTGCGTGATGCACATTAAAAAAACCCAGGTTAGCGATTGTACTGCACTGGCTAGATTTCTCATCCACAGCTAAGCGACCGGTCACCCGTTGAGGCGTACCAACATAAAGTCTGTATAAACATACAAAAAACAAGACGAAGGGAAGCAAGGTTGAGCAAAGCGCCATATGTAGTCGGACCTTCAGATAAACTACGAATGACTCTTGCGATCGTAGAATAAAGGGCGATTCCCAAACTTGCCTCGAGTCCGGCCGAGTGTGGGAATCAACTATTTTGGTAATAAATATGTCGTATCATTCCGTGCAAGCACTGATCCTCTTGGTTCACCGTATCGCTAAAGAACCTTTTAAATAAGAAAATACGGCTATTCCGGAGAGCCAAACTAAGTGATGGACAAGAGACTGCTTTTCACTTCTTGTTTAATAATGCAGTCAAAAAGGCAAACCACTTTTTTTTTTTCTCACACACTTCCTTTCTTACTGATACAAAATGCCGAAAAAATCTGGAATGTAATTGGTTGTTCAAAGCAGAACTCAATATCCTTAAATGATTGCAACGGTATAGCCTTTTTTTGGGCTGAATGTTGCTCAGTATTGAATCAAGTGTTCTCCAAGTCATTCTTTCAAGTTCTCTTTGTTTGTCTTCCTGACATTGGTGTTACGAATTTCCCGGCTATGGATACTTTTTTCTATCCACTGCAGGTTGGCATCTAATAAGAAATTCAAAGCTTTCTTTGACATCAGGAACAGATGGTACTAACTCGAAGTTTTTGAAAAATACTCAAGTGCACTTAACCATTATATTGTCTAATATTTTTTCCCAGTCGCTAGGGTCTTGATTCGTACAGAGTGATTGGAAGGTGGGCAAGGTGGTTCCTTTGTTTTAACCCGGTGAGATGCACTCACCACTTTACGGACCCATCTCATCAACTAGCGTTCCCTGCAAAATGTTCGAACATAATTTACTCCAACATGGTTAAATTCCCCGAAACTAAATCATTTTTTTACGTCATGCTAGCACGGATCCCGTAAGCCACTCTCATGTGAAACCCAACTGATATCACTGACAAAATAAGTTTTTACTCCTTTAGACATTGGATTTTCACTTAACTGCTTATTCCCAGATTTTTCTAAAGCTCTTGATCTTGTTTCTCACCAACCACTTTTTTTTAAAGTTAAGCACGCTGAACATTGATAGGAACATTACTGGTTTGATCGAACACTTTCGATCAAAAACAACGCATTTTGTAACCGCTAATGATTTTGATTCTTCCCCTTGTGCTCTGGTGTGCCGCAAGGCTCTGTTCTTTACCCCCTGCTTTTTCTTATTTCCATAGATGGTTTAGCTAACTCTATCAACTCATCCATTAAATTATTTCCTGATGACTGTGTAGTTTTTCGCGTTATATCCTGTAGCGCCGATACCTTCATACTTGTCTGACCATAAAGGGCAACTACGGTCAATATTTTTTTTTATCTGGGATTGCGACTGTTTTCAGCTAAAGCAGTGTTTATGAATTACAAGGCATATATTTGTTTTCTCTATATTGTGTGTAGTTTTCTAAATATCACGGCTCAAAGTTTGGTTTCGGGAGGCCAAAGCGAAACTATCTGCTCGAGGCGGCATCGACTGAAGAGTTAAGGCCGGTTCACACATGCAGCGAAGCGCTAATGTAGCGCTTCTCACGTGTCGTTGCCATGAACAACAGTATTGACGGTGCGACACAAAGCTGGTGAACGCTCCCGTCAGCACGCGCTTAGCGGGAGGTCAGCGCTACGCTTGTAGCGCTCCGCTACATGTGTGAACAGGCCTTTACCCGGCCGAGCGGAGAGCGATGACAAAAGCAGGACTGACAACGTCGCGCGTGAGCACCATGCCTGGTCATAGTCCAGCTTTCCCGCGTTGGATGGCCTTGGAAATCTTGACAGCTTTGCAAGTCGCAAGCTCGCTTGCCCTTTACCGCATCGCTCACGACTGTTGCCCACTTAAGCACCCAGAAATTGAGAGAACCGATCAGTAAACAGCCTAACTGTGCCATCTCCATATTGGAGCTGCAAACACCCTTTCAAAGACCCGGTGGGACCAGAGCCGGCAATTAAAGTGCAACTAGTTTTTTGTACTTCCAGTCCCCGTAGAATGGAGCTTTCTCGAGTAATGTCGAGGGTGTTCTGCAGACTAAAAATGAAAGGGCTCTGAGCTACTCGGGCCGTTACATTCGCCAGACTGTTGCTTCGGAGCGGTTGGTGGCCCTCGCTACCAAATAACAAAGAAATAGCCGCCTTTTATCATCCTCACCATTACCGTCGGTCTACAGAATTTAGGAAAACCGCAGAATGTGCTTCCCACCTCTCCCCGCAACACACAGACCTTGGGCAAGGAAGGAAGTGATCTAAATCTGAAAGCTCATCTTTTCAAAGCACGAAAGGTGTAGAACAAATGTCCCTGCACGTAAACGAAGTTTAAAAAAAAAAAAAAAAAGCTGTTCTCGTGAATGAAAAAAAAAAAAAAAATCTTTTGTGGGCCTGTTTTGCCGGTCCAGACAGTATCCGCAGATGACAAATATAGATTCGCACTCAATCTTGCATCTTCAGCTATCATCCAGCGAAACAGCGCAAAAACCGGAGCAGGGAATAAAAATACGAATCAAGGGAGATCAATTTACCCGTTTTATTCTGATGATGAGAATATTAAAATGCAAGGGTTCATGCCGGGAGCTCCCACGTGACAGCGTGCTTTGACACGCTTCTCTTTCTGGTTTGGTTCTCAGCGCCGCATGCGGAGGGAGACCTAAAGAACTGGATTGGCTCGCTTTTTCTCTCGGGCAGCCGAGCGTTTGGACAGGCCGGAGCAGATCGAGCGCGCGAAAAATCTCGGAGGCCACACCGGGGCAGTGCAGCATGCCCGTCAGAGAACATCCTGCCGTCAAATTTGATATAGCTTCGCCAATACTGGAAACTCCTCCGAAAACTTATGGGAGCGGCGGCAAACGTGACAGTGGCGCCTCTAGCGGACTCGGAGTCTCGGGAAGCAGATGACGCAATGGAAAAATATAGGCTCCGCCACGTCCTCTGTGTGCCCCGTTTCATCACCCCCAACAGCAGAAACAATTCATTACGGTCATACCGCTTGCAAAGCGGAATCCACTGATCGCAACTGCAACGACAATCGAATAACAACGCGCGCATAAACAAAGATAGAGCAGTTTATTTAGAGGTCTCAAACGCCACTCAGGGGATCACACGCTTTTGAACCGCATGGGAAGCGCAAAAAAAAAAAAAAAAAAAGGCGTTTAGCTACTCGAATTACGTCGAAAGGGGGTTACTGTTTATCCGTTACAAACTGCGTTGTCACAATTTCTTACCTGAATAGGGGATTATTAAAACGAGCGCACCAGCCTCTGCAACATTATAAAAACAAAAAGTAACGACAAAAATGACCGCGCCAACACTTTCCGAACTTTGCAGAAAAGTTAAAGTCCCCATCCCGGACGAAAAAAAAAAAAAAAAAAAAAAAACAGGGAACAGTCGCGAACAACGGCGAATGAAACAAAAAAGTTGGCAGACGATACAAAGATACAAATGACCTCCTTCAGTTCACAACAAACAAAGCGAAGCAACACGACGAAACAATAAAAAAAAAATAAAAAATAGCTTCACTTTTTTTTTAGCTGCATGTTACTTGTTTTTTTTTTTTTTTTCGCAGCGTTGGTAGGAATTAAGAACAAAAGAGAGGAAAGGAATAACGGCAGTCCAGCTCACACTGCGCGGTAAATAAGAGTCGCAGAGTTGCACGCTGCAGTCTGCTTCGTGCTAGCAGTGTGAGACCTTTTGTTTTGCTACCACATTTCTTTTCCCAGCGACTTTGGCAGGCTGTTTGTTTGCTCGCTTGGCGCAGCTGTTCAAAAGTACATTCCAGTACTTGCTGGCGTACATGTCCAGGCAATCCTTGCACACCGTGCCTTTGTTTTGAGTGATGATCAGCGGCCTCAAGTGCGTTTTCAGCTGAACTCTTGGTTGGCGAAATATTCGTCTGTTGAGGCGTCAGTGGCGATTTTGAAGCCAGACTTGGATAGCTCTTCCAATTTCATTTGAAGTAATTTAATTACTCACGCTTGTTCGGTCTTCGGGAAGCGGAAGAAGGATTTTCCACCATATCAGAAAAACTTGGTTTCGCAGTGGAGATGGCAGGCACATGGCATGCCTGCCATCTCCAAGTATGCGCTGGTGTATGCCCGAAGGCGGCCGTTTTATCAACCAACGATGACTCATAGCAGACGTGACCGCGGACTCAAATAAAATCCGAATAGAAATGTATAACGAGCTTACACTTCTTAATATGTTTATTATGCATCAAAAAGCACATATGAAGATTTCGGATCAGAAACTCAATCGAAGGCGAACAAAGGAGGTTATCACAAACAACAGTATATATATAAACAAAAAAACATCAACAAAAACAACAACAACAAAGTTGCAGACGGCCCTCCAAATGTCCGGGCATAGCGTAGCAGACGAACCGGTGGTTGTAAGCGACGAAGCGAAGGAAAGAATGTAAAAACTAAGCTAAACAACGCAAAGCAAAACACCCAATGTTTCGAACATAAGTAAACACAAGAAAGGAAAAAAAAATATAAACGCAGGAGGAAGAAAGATTGCGGCGGCGTAGCGTAGAGCCTCAAAAAAGAAAGTAAACTTTGAAAAATGGAAGGAGGGGCACGACCGTCCATCGGGTGTCCTTTCTTGTTAACTCCGCTTTTATTAGTTTCAGTAAGAACGTCAGATTTGCATGCGCGCAATGGTCTTCTTCCAGAGCATACTGACATCAGTAACGCACGTGGTTCGAAATTGCCTTTTGCTTCTTTATCCGGAGACGGTCGAGATTAGCCAGCTCGCCTATTCGACGAAACGGTTTTAGAGGCCGACGGCCAGACTCGAGATTTTGCAAGGCAGAACATCCTCCTCACCCTGGGGGAGGAGGAAAGAGGCAACGGTGGACAGGGTAGAAGGGGGGAGAGGAGGAAGCGGGAGTAAAGTGAAAAGCGCGAACTGGTCGTCGGTCTTTAAGCAATACATTAATGAGAAATTGAAATTGCAACAACAAAACGAATTGATCGATATGAACAGTCAAATCGAAACGTAGCAATGTTCTATTTTTTACTTTTTTTTTTTTTTTTAAGAAACAGGTGGAAGGTATAGATTCGTGTTTCGCCTGACTTACATAAGTTCTGACAGTGTTTTCTTCACGAGAGCCCGAAAATTGCACCCTACAAACTGTAACATCTTTCCCACACGAAGAAAATGGCCTTGAGTCATGAGGTGGAACCTATACTTTTTAACATTCAAAGCAGCGAATACCCGTGACAATTTTTTTCATTGGTCACCTCGCACGGAGACAGGCAAAACCAATGCGTTGTGGGGAATTCGTCTGCTAGCGAAGACTCCGAGCTCGCCAGGGGCGCTGCGATCACCTTTCGCCCGCGATCCGCGGGAGTCGCCCGTATTGGCTTACATGGTATTTAATGCCGTTTCATCGGTGCATTCCAGAGCCGTATATATAGAGAGAGCGTTTAGCTAGTGCCACTAAATAAGCTACGCTTCAGAGTAACGACACTTGGCCGTATTGTGGCTTAAAATCATGGTTGCCAGTTATCTGAAGCTTCATCCGAAATCACAGAAAACGATTTTCCGTCCTCCACAACTGTTTAAACAGTTCGTGAAAAAGCAAAGCAAAGTCCAGAAAATAGTGAGAAGAATCGCATCACGGTTTTGGCGTCCGTTCTGCGAGGTTTACGCGAACGAATTGCAGCACGTCAAATTATTTAAGCAAAGTTTTGCGGCGTAACGAGCCTTGATAATTTCGCTCAGGCGACAAAAGTGCATGGTAAAACAAGGACGCAGAATCGACAATTCCAAAGCGAAAAAGAGTACGGAGACTCACTCACACAGTCACCGACAACGTGACATTCCAATGGTTTGTTGATGCGGGACGCGGTGCTTCTTGTCCACACTCCATTGCGCATGCGTTCGAACTGTCGTATGCTCTTTCAAACTTGTCTGCTTTTTGTCGTCAGCTCGTTCAAACGACAGGGGCCCGTAGATCAAATGTTAACCCGGTAATTGCGATAAGATGTAAGTGCAGGCCTCAAATGACTTTTAAGTTTGCAGGTTGGTTGGGTGAGTAGGCTCAGTGTAAACAGCAGATACAAGGAGATGTTGATCATTGTTACCAGTGGACATCACCGACTTGTAATGCCCGATAATGCTTGCGATTTTCAGCATCGACGTCGACCATCTCAGCTACGGTCCACACTTTTGCAGCCCGAGCGACGTCGCGACTGAAAATTGCGAGCGAAATCTCATCGTGCGAATCAGGCTTTAGCGCCCTTTCTGCGGCGTCCACGAGGACTGAATCGCCGCCCTTCACATTATTCGCGCCAAGTTTTGCGATGTAACGAGCCCCGGTAATTTCGCTGAGGCCGCTCAAGTGGTCAGACATTGCCAGGAAGACGTAGAGTCAACAATTCGAATACGAAAAAGGGCAAAGGGACTGACACCGGCGCCGACAACACCGCACTTCAATGGTATGAAGTGTTGTACGAAACGGCGTTCCAAGGAACGGCGTTCTTGGAACGCGTTCCTTTTAGGAGGAACGAAGGAACGCCGCCGTTCCATTTTGAATTGGTGGAACTGAAACTCGTTACATTTTTACTGAAACGAAATCATCAGAGCAGGATCTCGCTAATTTTTTTGTTAGTTAGGGTTTATTTTGTGTGGCCCTCGCTTGGCAACAGTCGGGTGCAGGAGAGCTAGCGAACACCGATTCTTTTTTCAGTGCCCGAGACTGCGGTACAAAAAGCAAAACCTTTAGTCGAAGGAAAAGACACAGAAGGAGAGACATTTCAAACTCGGCTACTTCCTTTGGTTCCACGAAACCTCATACACTCAGAAATTTAAGGCCGACTACAGCCATCACTGAACTTCCACAAAGAGAGCTGCGACAAAAGAACAGGTTACCAGACATTGAACGCATCCTTGTATGCTCTATCGGTTAGATCATCGCCAGCAGGCAGCTTGGTAGGACACTGTGATAGGTGCGGTTGCAAACCCGCTCTTGCTAAAACGAGCATTCTAGCACGACACAGTCAACAGGTGACTAGAGAAAGTTTAGAGGCATTTTATATTTCGAAGCAAAAAGATAGGTGCGTCAGTTCGCCTTCCATCGTATTATTTGACAGAGTTGGCATTATTGAGCATATTTGACACGTGCGGGGGAGGGGGAGGGGGGGGGCGGTGATTTGATGTGTTTTTATGATCCGTGATGCTTGTCGATTTGTGTTTTCTTACAATTAATCAGTTGAGAGTCATCGCTCGGTTTTACGCTTCGTCTTTTTGTCCTTTGTTGGTTTGGCGCTGTTCTACTTTTCGTTAATCAAGCCCGCTTGTATCCAGAACATCGGTCACTTAAGAGATCACAAAATTCAACCTTTAGTATCCCGTATTCCCCCCCTCCCTCCCTCCCTCCCTCCCTCCCTCCCTCCCTCCCTCCCTCCCTCCCTCCCTCCCTCCCCGCCATCAAACTGGACAACGAATCCGACCTTCACGAAGAAGGACTAGTACTTTTCAAGACTGACCTTCCAAAAGCCCTATTCTCTCCTTCATTTGCTCGCCTTGCGGACAGGAACATCGGCACATTGATACTTTAGACCCACGTTGTTGTAAAAAAAACTATCTCCAAACTCCGGTCTAAAAACATGCTTTTCGTGCAAGGCTCGTCAAATAATGAGGCGCTGGAGAAATGCAGCATTCTGCGTTAAGTCCTTATTTCGAACTCTTTTTGTTCGCCTTCCGCCCATTGAAAAGCATGCGGGAAGGGCCTTAGAACGCACCTGGTATCGCTGCGTCGCAGCGTTCTTCCGCATCAAAAAGTTAGTCTGCTTTTCTAGCCGTCACCATGGCAACGAACGCCGAATGAATAGAAGCACGCACGGTACCGCCGCGTGAAGCCAGCAAGAGCTGACGCCATTTTACGAACGCCTTCTGCTAGCCAAAGCCGAACGCGGTGTGTCAGATCAACCGCCTCCGCCGGTGCGCCGCTAGCAAAGACGACTGCGACGAAGCTCGATTGGTCGCCGAAATATCTCTTTTAATGTTCGGCTCCGTTGAGGCGTGGTGACATTCTTTTTCTTTTCCAGCTCCATCTTCTTCTTCTTTTCCTTTTCTTCCAGCGTTCACGCGACACCGTCACATGCCGCCGCCTCAAAAAGGCGTCGACCCGACGCACACAACACGCAAAGAAACTGGTGTTATGAAAACACTTAAAGCACACACAAAACACGCGATAGTTGCAAGTGCTGTACACGTATAAAACAGTACTCAAGTCCACGCAAAACACAATCGTCCGAAGCGGTAATTGCAAGTCCTGTACACATATAATACAACATTGAAGTACAGACACGACACAATCGTCCCACGTGGTAATTGCAACTCCCGTACAAGTATAAAACGGTCTTCTATTGAACAGTTTTAGGAGAGTGAAAATTCTGCAACAGGCTCTAGATACGGTTTCAGTTTTTCTACATGCACGATGTCCCGCCCTGAACCATCACCGAACTCTATTTCATAATTCACCGGCGATAGCTTGGCCACAACTCGATGAGGCCCAGTGTACATTGTCCGTTTTTTAAGCCCCGCTGGCGGGGCCCTCAACAGCACCAACTGGTCTCGTTCTAACGTTACGTCAGTTCGGTGTTCGTCAAATAGTCTCTTCTGCTTCTCCTGAGCCAACTTGATGTGTCGTGCGGCCAATCTACGCGCTTCGTTCAAGCGATCACGCACGAGCACCGCGTATTCGGAGCTTGCTTGCAGTTCTTGCAGCTCTTTCCTGTTATAAGCCACATCCAAGGGGAAAACAGGGTCACGTCCATACAGAAGGAAAAAAGGAGAAGTACGAACTGTGTCCTGATATCCTGTGTTATAACAGAACACTATATAGGGCAAAACATCAGCCCACTTCTCTCCAGATGAGGTGGTGATTCGCATCATCTGTTTGAGCGTTTTGTTGGCTCGTTCGACGAGGCCGTTGGCAGCTGGGTGATAAGCTGTAGTCGTTGCGTGACGTATACCACGGTACTTGAGGTAATCGGAAGTGGATCTGGCAGTCATCTGCGTGCCCCTGTCCGTAACTAGTACTGTGGGGCATCCGTGCTTGAGGATAATTCTCCTCTCGATGAACTTCTGCACCGTGGAAGCCTCAAGGTTACGAACAGCTTTCGCCTCAACAAACTTGGTTAGGTAGTCTATGGCAACTATGACAAACTTGTATTTTCGTGAAGCCTGGAAGGGCCCAATTATGTCGAGTCCAACTGTATGAAATGGCACATCGACTTCAACTGGCTGCAGCAGTCCGTAAGGGCACGTCGTAGTCATCTTCATCCGTTGACAGAGGTCACAGCTTTTCACGAACCGTTGGACATCCAGATACTGTCGAGGCCAGAAATATTTACTGTGGATTTTCTCGTATGTGCGACGGATTCCCATGTGTGCTCCGAATCGACTTCCATGAAATTCGTGAAGTACTTCCGCTCGCTTCGTCGCCGGCAAGCATAAAACAAATCGTTCATGCGTTGGTCCTGCATCCCTTTTGTACAATACATCATGAAAAAGCACGAATTGTTTACTTGCTCTCTTCTGCTGTTTCTTTGTACCAGCCTTTTTCTGCAGTATCTTTGTGATTTTTGTTCAGGACGGGTCCTCCTTCTGCTCGGAAGTTAAGTTGGGCTCTTTGACCTCAAACACATCGCAAGTGCGGGTCCTGCCAGTCTCTCCCGAGCCGTTGGTACTCGAAGGTTCCCCTGAGCAGAAGCGGCTTGGAATACGGGACAGACAATCGGGGGCAGTGTGACATGCGCCAGACTTGTACACAACTTCAAAGTCGAATTCTTGGAGCAGGAGAGACCACCTGAGCAGGCGTTGGTTTCCCTCCTTGTAACGAAGAACCCAGCAGAGCGCATGGTGATCTGTAACAACATGAAACTTTCTGCCCATTAGGTAGGGACGTAGCTGTTCCAGGGACCACTTGACTGCAAGGGCCTCAAGTTCAGTGGATGTGTAGTTCTCTTCAGCTCCGTGAAGAGAACGGCTGAGGTATACAACAGGCCTGTAATCCCCAGTTTCATCTTCCTGAAGGAGGATGGCGCCGAGGCCGGTTCTGGAAGCATCAGTGTGGACCTGGAGGCCGTATTTAGAGTCTTCTGAAAAGTGCTTCAGGACGGGAGGTCCACATAAGGCAGATTTCAGTTCATGGAAGGCGTGTTCTTGTGGAGCACCCCATGTGAAGGCTTCTTCTTTTTTCAGGAGCTTTCTCAAGGGGGCTGCGATGGCACTATGGTTCCAAATGAACTTTCGGAAATAGGACGTCAGTCCCAAGAACGATTGAACTTCAGCCGCAGTTCTAGGAACGGGGAATCGCGTTACGGCATCGACTTTCTCTGGATCAGGTGCAATACCTTTCTGGGATACAATATGTCCAAGGTAAGTCACTCTGGTGCAAAAAAAATGGCACTTCTGCGGTTTGAACTTGAGATTTGCGGCCTCAAAACGCGCGAAAATATTTCCCAGTTGTCGAAGGTGATCTTGGAACGTTGTGCTATAAACAATGCAGTCGTCCATGTAGACCAGTGCGTTGCGATACTTTAGATCACCGATAATGGCATCTACAGTTCGCTGACACGTTGCCGGTGCCCCTTTTAACCCGAACGGCATTCTCAGAAATTCATACAGCCCCCACTGCGTAACAAAAGCTGTCTTAGCGGTGTCGCCAGGTTCCACCTCTATTTGGTAGAATCCTGAAAGGAGGTCCAATGTTGAGAAATACTTGCTCCCACTCAATGCTGCCAGAGCATCATCGATTCGTGGTAGTGGATAGACAACGTTTTCAGTTACAGCATTTAGCTTCCTGTAGTCTACACACATCCTTGTTGACTTGTCCTTTTTTTGGACTAGGAGCTTTTGGAGGGCTGGATAATTTTTGCATCCATTAGGTCTTTTATCATTGCCTTCACCAAATCTCTTTGAGCCGGTGAAATTCGCCTTGGGTATTGTGCAATCGGTTTTGCACCACCAGTAGAAATGGAATGTTTCTCTATCGTACAAGATCCCAGGTGTGCAGTGTCGGTTGCAAAACTAGAACGATATTTCATCAAGAGTTGTTTTACTGCCTCCAGCTCTTCGGAGTTCAGCGAAGCTCCCACGTTGAAGCTCAACTCATCAATTATTATCTGCTGCGTTTCGTTGCGGACTTTCGGCACATCTTCCTGGTTCTCAAGATCAGAAAACTGGAACATTGCAGGACTGATTCCCATTCGATGGGAGACAAGTCAACCGCTTCAACAGCTTCTACCTTTTCTGCTGATCCTAAAGATGCCCTCGCAGGTATTTTGGATGGCCTCAAGGAAAAGTTTGTAGCCAGCAGTTTGAAAGTCTTTGTCCCTGCATCGATGACTGTCGGTTGCAGTTTCAACAGGTACCGTTCAATAGCTGATTGAGAACCTGTTACGTATAAGATATCGCGACTTGTCTCGCCGTCTGGGACTTCCAAAACGACTTCGATGACTTTCCGGGAAAGAGGCGGTACACTGTTAGCGAAAATGTAATATTTCGCCTGTTTACACCCCATTTTCACTCGTTAGCATATTTTTACACGCTCTGCTAGTGATAAATCGTCAAAAAATTACTTGGGGTAGTAAAAATTGGTGTTTCGGTTTCGGTTTACACGACTAGGCGTGTAAGCAACACTGAAAACACCCCAGCCCAACACCCCAAAACGTCGAGCGCCATGTTGCTTCTGCCTTGAAGCGGTACGGCGGACGTAGCAGCCGAAGGTGAGTGTTTGATTTTTTTTTATCAAGTTTGTATAGAATGTAGCACGTCTCAGATTTTTATTACATGACATTCAAGAACGTTAGATTTGCTTTGAGCAAGCCGGCTCAGGCGTTAAGCCCGATTCACACAACCGGCGTTTAGCCACCCCGTCGATTGGAAACGACTCGACTGCTCGCCGGTTCTTTTGCGCGAGCTTTCGCTCGGGCGCTGTGAACCCTATGAACTGTGGTGCTCAAAGCTAGCACAATTAGGCACGGCTAGCGTCCCGGTGGAAGCTGCAGAGAGCGGAAACCGAAGACACCGTCGCATAAGAGTGGCGAAGCCGCGATCCTGCGCTGATCGTTGTCCCGCCGCTCTCTCCGGCAATATCGACACTTCGCTGCTGGGTGTCTCGTATTTCGACGTTTTAGAGAAACTTGGCATTGGCAAGCGCGAGGAGTCTCTATATCGTTTTCTCCGTCGCCTGCGTGGAGGAAACACGGTGGCGATAGAAACATATGCTCATGCAGTCAGTCAACTTGGACAATCCCCCTGTTCCCTCAATCCTATCGCATTCTTTGACTGCGTTTGTGACAACAACGTTTCCCCAGTGTGAAAGCTTGCAGTCACAACGGGCTACAAACTGGGTTGTGCATTGCATGTAGCCCTGAGGGAATTCTTCGCCGGAGACACCAGCACATTAGTTTCATTGGTAAGGTGACCGGCCACTAACGTGTTTGGCAAATGAGGCGATCACGGGTAAGTAGAAATGCAAACAATGTTGAATGAATATTAAGGTGGTTGTAGCCAGAGCCTGCCAGTTGAAATCAACCTTTAACAATATAGTCTGCGGTAACTTCTTTTTGCACTTAGGATTGCAATTTTAAACACAAAGCCACTCCACATAGCTGTCGAAAATCGTGTAAACAACAGCAGTCATCGTCCCCGGTTCGGATGAGCGAAGCCTTAGCTTGATGAAAAGAATGGCGGTCTATACTTCTTTGTTGTTTCAATCACAACCTCGCACAGCTGAACAGACAAACAAATCAAGGCAATATATCCCGCGCTTGCTTGCAAATCACATCACACAAGCAGGGTACATAGCAGAGCAGAAAACACTGGCAATGAGCACACGGAGGCATGCAGCTTCCTTTCTTTTTCCCTCGGCGAATGATTGGTTTGCTGCAGCATTCCGTAAGCACGTCGACATTCAAAAGTTGAGCCTGATCTGTCTTGCAGTGCCTTGCGGAACAGCAAGTATCGCCCACCATTCCATAAGGCACTGCAGGACTCACAAATGTGTGAACAGTGCTTTGCAATAAAGGCCATGATCGGGCAGCAGGTGCCCATCTAAAGACATTTAATATTGATTGGCATTGAACTAACCTTTGGGCTTCATCACGTAGCAAGCATGGGTGAGGTATAATTCAAGAACATTTAATGTTCAACGAGTTTAATACGTTGTGGTGCTTTCCCATCTGTTTCGGTGTCACGGAGTGGGGTTCAAATTAATAAAAATAATTCAATGATCCACTCTGAGAATAAACGAGAAATTACGGGAAAAGAACAAGAGAGCTAAGTTCGACCATTGACTAGCGCTAGGTCCACGCCTGGTGTATAATCAGTAGAGAAAGATGATGACACAGGGAGGATAAGCAAACAAAAGATTAGATTTAAAAAAGTGAAAAACTAAGCTGTACACGGCAATAGAGCACTCAACACAAACCACACTCCAGCTCAAAGCTATGGAGCCCTGCGAGCCAGAAACTAATACTAAAAAGACTCGACGCTCATAAAACCGGAATAAGCCAACAAAACAGTGACGAAAACCCGACACTAACAACGAGAGCAAACCGAGATGGAGCTCGAACGTTACCGCTACACACATGGGATAATTCCCCAAAACAGTCGCGACAGAAAGTAGCACTGTGTAAAAATCTTCCCAACATTCAACAATTCGTACTTCAGAGCCAGAGAATGCAGTAGACAAGTCCTAGAAAACCAGGCTTAGCTTTCCGGTAGGTGCCGAGTCCAGAGCAGTCCGTAGTCTGGAGTTGTCGGCCGAAGAACGGCGTCTCGAAGTCCAGCGGTCCAATTAGAGGCTTGATGAGGTCGACACCGCGCACCACACAGCCACACACGCTTCAGCACAACAAACTCAAACACTTGTCCGACAGGCAGGGCAGAAGCCAAAAATTACACGTTCCAAGACTCATCTGCAGGGAGTAACCACGTTGAGTAGCGACCCGGCCAGCTCTGGGGTTGGACTACCTTCTTTGTTCCCGAACCCCCTTTTATAGGCTCGTCTACCGACCAACCTCCCGTTTCCCCGCCTTTCGGGTCAGTCAACTTTCAAGAAAAACAAAGCTACACAGCAACGACCCAAATGGCAAAACCTATTACATTTTTCAGACAACCAAACATATGTGCCCATCCATTCCCCCGTACGAGTCCAAAAACATCAATTATCGCCGATACATAGAACACGACAGGCGGCAGACTGAGCAAAGCCGCCGCCTTCAGAAAGCGTGCTAGCCAGTGTAAACATCTTTGTATCCCGGCGGCGCCCCTGCATGTCAAATCGACACCATACGCGAGCCAGCATACGCACCCCTCCGTCCGCGAGGTCAAAGCCACAAACTGTGACCTGGGATGATCTACGTCGCCCGTTAACAAAAACCCATTCCGCAAACGAGCAAATTCGTTGGGGACTTAGAAAGGAACTACGACGGGACGAACTGAGATTAAAAGTGGCACCACACTCCCCCTTTTTGACCGTACCAACACTTAAAGTGGTCCAAAAAAAAGATCATAAAAGTATTTAAAAAAATGAAGAGAAGCCTGAATTTGTGACACCCGGTTTCTCCATCCTGTGTTTTTTTTTTGTGCTTTTTCTATTACGAAGCGAGACATTATTCCAGCCGTAGGCACCAGATGTAATTCCCGTCTGCGATCATAAGATTATAGGATCCTAACTGCCGGCAGCTAAGTGTCAATTACATCCGGCTTGTGCATACAGTGCAACATCTTTTGCTATTCAGCCGATCATCACTTTACAGCCTGGGTATCTGTTCTTGTAAACGACAGTAGTGCTACATGTTAAACGGCACTAAAGCGATAGAGCAAACTCACATCTCATTATCTTTTAGCTGAATAAACTGTTTGTTTGGTTATGCTTGTTATCCAATTTTTGTTTTAAATTTAATTTTCTCATATAAACACCTTACATTATAGAAAAAAAACCTTTTTATAGTATGGCGGTGTCCATATTAAGAAGACATGACTGTATCATCTTTGAAACTAGTTTGCCACAGCCAGTGTTATAATATGTATTGATTTTTTATGCAGTGCCTGCCTTTCCTTGCCCCTTGTGAGGACGACTGAGAAAGCGACTTTGCGCCACAACGACGGATGGCAAGTGTCCCAAGTGTCGTCACCTATAGTGGTCATGTGCTATGTGTTCGCAGCATTGCAAGCCGACCGTGGAGCACTTTCAAAAGGGAACTTTCGCCATGTGCACAGTATGGCCGTGTACAATACGGGGCAGGTGCAGTCAGAAGAATTATGAGAGGGAACATGCGGGCGCGTGTCACTTGGTACAGGCAGAGCAGCCTAGCAAGTGTCATGCTTGTGCACTGAGGGGCCCTGGTTTGAAGAGCCGAGGCAGAAGTTTCAGCGGCGGTGTCACCGCCCTGGCGGCTTGTCGCCGAAGCAGAAACGGGGTTAGCTAGCTTTGCTCGTGGCTGGCTTTGTGTAGTGTGTGTAGACCGGGAACGTAGGCTTATGAACTTCGGCAACAAGAATACTACACGGCTTTGGTGTTTTGGTACGAGCAACAAACGTGACACTATCTGCTACGACTAGCTACGACCACCCACCGCAGCGGTGAAGGCATCCAAGAAGCAGAACCTGTGTATTACGCCGTTGCCGTAACCCAACAGTGCTCATTTGTCATGGAGAGCTTTCCGCCCAGAGACTTTGCTCGTCACTGAGTGTTATTTCCCGTGTTTCTCTTTGTGTGTGCAGTGGCTGGACGGGCCTCATACAGCAGTTCTTCAGTCTCAAAGGTGACTAAAAGTTGAGGGTGGATGGACTTGCAGCAATCCCCTCGGTTGGTGCGTGTGACAGAACCTTTGTACGGCATCATCGGGAGGATGCTGTTGTGAGTTAGCAAGTTGTCCAATTGTATGTTCATTATGCTAATATTTGAAAAAGCTTGTTTAAAAGGATGCTGGACCAAAATTTGGATTTCATAAAATAAGGCCGCGGAAGCTTTGAATGGGAGCTCTACAAACTCCGAAACATCACTCATCTCAAACGGATGGCCGTATGCTTGGAAAGGAAAGGGCACAATCAAACAAGAAATGTGACATCATACTTCTCCTGGTACACTTTAGAATGAGGGGAAGCGGCCTCGCTTCTCTCATTCCCGCTTCGGTTCACTTGCTTAAGGGGATAAAGCCTAGAGGAGAGGGAATGAGAATCGCGACATCACATGTCTCGTCGGCCTTGTTGAATCCCACATGTTTTCAAAAATACGGCCATCCGTTAGAAATAATGCTCTATGTGTGATGTTTTGGGGGTTTTGCAGCGTCCCGCATACCGCCCCAGTGTTGTTTTGCGAGCTTCGAATTTCGGTTAAGCATACCTTTTAATATGAATAATTGTGTCATCAGAATGTTAGAACATGTCAGTTCTACACAGCTACTCTCAAACATTTCGAGTGGTCTCGCCTGCCAGATTCAAAGGGGGGGGGCAACATGTACATGTATTTATGTCTACAGCACAAATAGTTCCTATCATGCACTCTAAATAGCTGTCAATCGACAGACTGGGTAAAAGAGTGAGCACAAACAAGTCCAACTACCAACAATGCTGTCCATAGCGAATCTTGGACACCATGTCTTACGTTATGTGGCCTCAGCGGTCTTTCTATAGTTCTTTTCACTGTTGCCGGTAGAGCAGCTACTGATAGGGGGGGTTGCGAGGACGTCAACTTTGAAATGCAGTTTCTTCACATAATGTTTGCACTTTGGGAAGTTTCTACACATATACCTTGAAGTCGCTATTGTACGGATGAAACAACTTTGTAAGAGTGTCTATGAAAACTTGGGCAGGGTTCTCTTTAACATGCCTGACTTACAACAAGGCTGTCCAACTTGAGAAATTTCACTGGTGGGAAGCTTATTTTCATATAAGAATGGTGTACTTCTTCACAGCGCTGTACGTATCCAACAGAAACTCCAGATCTGTTCAATAAAAGTAGCATTTGCTAATATTGTGTTTTCTGTGTATCTGATGCACTAGGTTGTATTTGTTTTGAACGCTTGCTACGTTTAGGCTATAAAAAATAGTCTAAATTTTATGCCGACAAGCTTATTGAAAAAGAAGTGTTCGGTCTGAATAAAAGATTCCAGAAATTACACTAAAATAAATTGCTACTTGGGGTAGCAAAAATGGTGTTTTACAGTCGACTCTCATTATTTCAAACTCCAGGGCCCGTTTGCTCGAAGCGCTAACCGCGGCTGAAGTTAGCCGCAGTACCTAGGAGAGGGATTTTCAAATCACGTGACTGGCTCGGTAGGGATGCGGGGAAGCGTGGCGGTTACTACTTCAGACGCCAGCACGTGCAACGCATG
Organism: Ixodes scapularis; assembly: GCF_016920785.2. NCBI lineage: Eukaryota > Metazoa > Arthropoda > Arachnida > Ixodida > Ixodidae > Ixodes > Ixodes scapularis. The sequence continues at coordinate 198,311,951 of NW_024609846.1, read as the reverse complement.
TAACTACACTTGTAGCATGCACCTCGGTGCTTGGGAAATTTAGAGAAAGGTCTAATATGGTCTATTGGGACGCTGTCTGCTTTTGTGTGCTATTAATACCTGGCCGATTGAGTCAAGGCAATCCACTTTCCAAAGACATTGCCATGCTAACATTTATCGCGTTCATTTAGGCTTAGGAATGGCCAGAATCGAAAGACTATCTAAAAAATGCGGCGAGGTCATATGCTCATGCTTTGCGATTTAAATGAGGTAAGGCAAAGCGAAAGCCTCTGGCACCATTCATTGCTGACTAACGCGCCCAATATTGCAGCTACAACGACATATTAGTTTCAAAACGAGCGGCGCTCACTCACCGGGGCACCGCCATGTTTCCCTGCATTCCTGCCGAGCCAGTCACGTGATTTCAAAATCCCTCTCCTAGGTACTGCGGTTAACTTTAGCCGCGGTTAGCGCTTGAGCAAACGGGCCCTGGAAGCCACACACTTTAGTTTGAAATATCAGAAGATTGAATTATCAAAATTCATCTAAATATTGTCACGAATAAAAACATACTTCTTTATTAAACTTAAAATCAGTGTGTAATGCGCCGAACTTGTGCTGAGAAACATAAATTATCAAAGACTTTTGATGGTGTCGAAAGGACAACTGCCTCACGCAGCCAAACGAAGGTACTTTTGTAAGCGTGTGGGTATCTAGAAGTTTCTGAGCTCGAACAAAAAAAATTTAGAGTCGTCTCATCATTCCAGTTACGCAAACAATAGAAAGAAGGACATGCGCTGGCGGGGTTAGCGGCATGTGAGTCGATCACGCTGCTGACTCGGCTATTTGCACATGGCATTACTCCCCTCTTGTGAAAGACTCATCGTCTTTATGCAACACAAAATTAAATTAACAGCTTAAACAAGACTAGGTCAAAATACAGTCTCGTAAATAGCAGATTTTCACAGTCCTACCGAGCATACCTAGTTCAGTTGAGTCGGAAGACGTGAATCGCCTACGGGTCGCAGAGGGCAGCGTGACAATGTTGATGTGCCATTGGCCAACGACTTACAACTTAGGTCTCATGTAGCGAATAACCTTGAGGTCGAAGCACCACTTTAACAGTTCCTTGCTGCGACGATGAATTGGTGTTTAGATTCACAGTGGGTAGCCAGGCTGAAACTGGTCGTCGTGGTGACAAAGATTGTAGCAGTCATCGTCAGGAAGTTGTGGCTTGCATCAAAATGCGACCAAGCTGGCAAACTTCCTCCGTTCGTTGAGTGACATACCAGGCGTCGTCGTCCTGTTCGTCTTCGTGACAGATACCACACTTGCCGTAGGTATTGTCATCGGGTTCATCATCAAGGTCGCCGTCAAGTTTGTAGTCGTGGTTGTCGTTAAAGGGCAACTCCGGACCATACTTTCAATTTTGGGATTATGACTGTTTTTAGTGCAGTCAGCATCCCTGAATTGCAAGGTGTAATTTTTTCCTCGTTATTGTGCGTAGTTTTAAAGATATGGACGCCTCAAAGTTTTGTTTGGGGCACGGCCAACAAAACCGAAACTAGCCGCTCGAGGCCCTGTCAGCACTAGAAATCAGCCGCTATGTGAACGTTACGTCAGGATCGTTCTCGTTCAACGAGTATGCAGGTTGATCAGCAGCTACTTCTGTTGCGCTAGCCGTCTAAAGGTAGGAGGTAAGCTGATTTTATTTTAATTCTGTATATGTGGTAGTTATCCAGCACATGCAGGAAGAGTTAGTGCGTACACCCAAAAGCTAGTGACTGGAAAACCCGTAAACTCGTACAGTGTCGTACTCGGCGGCCGCTGCCGCCGTGCGTGTGCCATGCCGTACTTGTCGCTAGTATACCCAAAAGGTAGCGACTAGAAAACGAGTGAACTCGTTCAGTACCGTACTCAGCGGCTGTCGCCGTGTGTGCAGTCTTCCGTACTCTGTCGCTAGGCCTAAATTGTCATCGGGGCTCCGTGGATGGAGCGGCGTTGCTCTACGACGCGCTACCAGTGAAGTACAGTACTGGGGGCCCTCTCGCTTTCGCGCTGCGGGTCAGTAACAGACACGAAGCTTTGAGGCTTTCCGGCACGGGCTGCTGCGTTAGGGCTGTACATGTCTGTTTTTGCATTCTTTTTTCTTTGGGCGCGTAAAAGCCAAAGTCCACTCGTCGAACAGCGTTTACCCACACCTTCTTCAATTTCTGGTACGTTGGAAACTTGTGAAAAAGCACCTCCGGGTTGTGCAGCGGGTTGTTTGAGCAGCCCACAGCACTACAAGTTCTACTCGGCATCCTTCGAGGAACAGCTGGGCAGTCTTGGGCGCTACGAGTTGCTCGCTAAAACCAGTCTTTGAGTCCTCACAAGCAAATAAACAAAAGGCTATACCGAAGCTACACGGGCTACAGATAAAAGCAATGGCTAAACATGACAATCACAAGTCCAAGTAGCGGTGGTAGCGGCTCAAAGAAGCGCACTCCGCGTAACGCTTGGAGGAAAAAAAGAACGATACTGACGTCACGGCCCAATGTTGCTTTAGTGATCGGCAACCCGCTAGCCGACCGCTAAGGTGCAGCGGCTCCCGGCGGGTCCCATTTTTATTATCGGCATTAGTTGAGAATGCGGCATCCCACGGACGTAATATTTTGGCTGGGGTCGTATTTTGTGTCACTACAGCGATACCAGTAATTTCTTTAATTTCAAGTTTTGGCCGGAGTTGCCCTTTAAAGTCATCGTCTGGATTGTCCTTGGATAACTGTCAAAGCCGTAGTCGGGATCGTCTTCCATGAAATTGTTTGAGTCTTCGCCTGGGTCATCATCAGTGTCGTCATCAGTCTCGTCACCACGGTTGAAGACTGTTTGTCATCGAGGCCGTTGTCAGGTTGGTTGTTGACATTGTAGCCGGGTTTGGTCTTTGGAGTTGTCGTCCGTTTCATCATCAGCGTAGAAGTCGTCATGATGTTTTCGTCTAAGTGTGGTAGCCAGGGGCTTTGTCAAGTTCATTTTCCGGGTCGCTTCCGAGGCCATAGTTGAGGTCGTTGTTGGTGTCAGTGTTGGAGTCGTCCTCGGATGATTTCAAGGACGTCGCCTTCACGATCGTCGTCTTCAGAGTTATCGTGTTCACAGATGGTACGCTTTATGGGCATAGACTGCGTTACCCTGCACAATCACCAATATGTCATGAACAAAAACAAACTTGATTAATAAAACTTCAGATCAATGTTAAATGCAGCAAACTTGTGCCGAGAAACATAAAGTAACAAAGACCGCACATACTTTGACAGCGACAAAAGGACGACTGACTCGAGCAGCCATGCGAAGCTCTTTTTGTAAGCCCGTAGGTATCTAGAAGGTTCCGAGCTCGAACAAACAAGATTCTCGAGTCGTCTCAAACATTCTAGGCGTGCAAACAAACAAAAGATTCCCCATTCCACCCAACTCCATTGCAGAGAATTGGAATTTTCTAATACTAATTCCATTCCTTTGAACTCCTGGAAAGGAAAAACTGGGCCCATTCTCACTCCTGGAATGGCTGAACTGCTGCATTCCATTCCTCTCAATCCCTCCCAATTGTGAAAATGGCACTTGGCAGCTAGTACTAAGTTACCGGAAAATAACGTCGGCGTAAAGCTGGCGTTGTGAAATGCGTAGACAACTGCAAAATTCAAAACCCTACCCGCAATCATTGATTTTACTAAGTTGAGCTTTGGTCGCACATAGCACTAGTGGCAATTGGTATGGGGGCACTGCAGATATTGATCGCACCACCAGGTGTAAAAGCCTCGTAACAGAGAGGAAAACTAAGTCGCCCATCTTTTCCACAAAAGAACCGTATATGTCCTCCACTTTTACGAGATACATAAGAAGTGAGGAGTCACGTGTATTAACGAAGTGCGGGCGGTGTGACATTGTCCCTGCCTGGTGGCCTGCAACTGGTGCTGTAATCACACATGGTCCCAACAGCCTTATGGTTGCATCTCGCAGCACCAGGAACTACACTTTGGCTGTGTTCCAAATCTTGCCCAAATAGATCCGAGTTACTCCGAAGGGTCGTGTCACGTGACAACACAGATTGAAAAGTGCTGGGCACGGGTAGTTTTTGGAACGCTGAGGTGCAAAACCCTTACCCTGGATTAAGATCGAGTAAATTGCCCTTGTCAGCCTACAACTCTACAGTTTGGGTTGCTTCACTGGGGTTGCCACTTTCATCCTCGAAAGAACATAAGCAGTCAGATAACCAAACCGTCAGTTACCTAAGTGCAATAATGCCGTTTCGAAAGCCCCTTTGACGGCATCTAAGCAGCTCGCATTAGAACAAAGCCTATTCCATTCCTACTCTATTCTGGGCAAAATGTAACCACTAATTTCATTCCCATTCCATTCCAGTGCTGCCACCATTTTATTTGCATTCGATTCCAGGGTTGTGGAAGTGCGGAATCGTTCCAGCTCTGGAGTGGCAACTCCTCAACACTGGTGATAGTCACCAAGGCACCCAGTTCAGTGTGAATGCTGTCCTCACAGCCCATCCAAAGCTGTTATTACTGTAACAAACTCCAGTACGACGAAGTAGTTGAATTCGGAAGCCTGTTGTGCAGATTTGTACCTTGCATTGTTTCCGGTATTTTTTATTTCTTTTGTGTTTTATAATGGACAACAACCGTTGTAATCTCGGTATTGTTGCCAAACCTGAAGGTTTTATCATTGGTGCACTTTTAAATAAATACATATATGCCACAGCCGCAGCTCAGCGATGAGCACTTACACTGCGACTTAGGTGTTTCGTAAGTATTCATTTTGATTGCGCGATAATGATGTTTGTCTTAGAATTAAAAAAACCAAAACAATATTCAACATGATGGATAATTTTGGACACCCGCGGCATGTGTGATCTGAGCATTTGTTCTTTTCATCTGAAGTGTGTCTCTTGCTTACTACCTATAGAGTATACGATGTTGTGGACGGAAAAGATGCTGTGACCGACTCCGAGCAATAAAAACATTCTGTTTATTCTCATGTCGTTGAGCTCGTGGTGACGAGTATGAGTAGCACTGTCATCTTTGGCGATGCCAAGGCTGAACCGATAGACTGCCGCAGAGCTATCGCCCTCAGCTTTGCACTGTGAGGAATGGCACGATTTTGTTGAAGTGATTGCGGCTCCAGAGAGGTGTCGTTGCTGTTGACATGTACCGCAAGCAGGATGACATACTAGAGAGCAGGAAAGAGAGCGTTTGGAAGCCGTGCATGGTTGTTGACGCCGAGGTCACGAAATGAGGCAGCAGACGGGGGAAATCGACCCTGTCGTGCTTTCAGTCCGGCTCGATCAGTTTGGAGTGTACAGCCTCGGACTGAAAGGGGGATGCCGGCCGACTGCGGGGCCGATGCAACATCCCCTAAGATGAGGAACCGAACTGAGAGCGAATGCCTGACATGGCAACGATGAGGAGACCCTGGTCGGCTAGCAACATGCCTTGTGAACAGTGTGAAGATTTCGATGAATATTCACTTGCCAAGCCGGTGGGGCAAGCAAGGTGGTCGCAGCCCATTGCTGGGAGATGCCGGTGCTAGATGCAACAGAGCAGAAGTGGTTGCGGAGGCGCTGCAGATGTGGAGGCTGAGAAAGTTGAATATGTGCCTACTGCATTTTCGTCCGAAAAGGCAGAGCCATTGCCGTGCCCTTGGCCACGAAGAACATTCCCCTGGATAGCAGGTGCTTGGAGTCAATCATCATGTCCAGGTCACCAATCTGTAGCACTTTCGATCTTGAGGACGGAAGAGACGGTGCAACAGACTCTGAGTTTAACTGTGAAAACATTCTCTTTATTCTCGTACCGTCAAGCTCGTTCCGACGAGTAGCTTGCTTTTATACACTGCAGTCATTAGCATTATAGTTGATCTAAGTATTTTGCAACACTATTAATACGGCAGATTGGGCGAGTTGGTACGGCATAATTACGAACCAGCGCACAGGCAGACCAGTTACTCAAAATCCAAATACACAAAAATATACACTCGCACAGCGCTGATGTGAGTTTTTTGTGCTTGGATTTTTGGTAACTCTACCTGTGCGCTGGTTCGTAATATTGCAACACTGCCGTCTTTAGGCGGTGTGGAGGCTGAACCGATGGACCGCCAGAGGCCCATATCTGTATCTGTTTCATATACTGAATGCCTTTTTGCACGGCTCTGTGTTTACTTTTGTCTTCCAGATTTTTACTGCTCACTTGTTTTTTTTTTAATTTTATTTAGAGGATGCTACTGGCCATTGAAGGCCCAAGTAGGAGTGGGGTACAACATATGCATTCACACACCTACAACAACAAACAAATAACACGACATTAAGAGGTTTACAACAACTAACCAGCAAATATACAGGATATATATATTTGAAAGGGGGGGGGGCACAGCATGCATCAAGCAGCATGTAATTCAATCATTTGTAATAATAGATGTGAAATTTAAAACTCATATTTAAGATTGAACATTATCAAACAAATGTGAATTTAATTAAGCTATAAATTTTATATAGACTGTTACTTTTTATACAATTTTGTCTAGATTTGTCAGGATACAATCTGCAAGTACGCATAAAGTAACTGGAAAGTTGAAAGAAGCAAATTAAAGATTGCAAAACCTACTTCTCAATAGATATTTTTTTCCCAAAGTATTTACGTGATAGTGCAGCTGAAATAAGGCTCCTTTTCAGTTTTTTTTTTATTTGAAACACCTTAAAAATACATTGTTTTCTAAGATTTTTTTTTATTATTATGCTTGGAAAATTAAGTTACCGATTGTGTTCAGTTTATTCTAAACTATTTATATGAAATTCCAGACTGCTTTTGTGCATAACAGTGGCTAGATAAGGTTTTTATAATTTCCGATAAAACAAACTGACTAGTTTCTCTTTAGTGACCGTTTCGCCAAGGTGACAGCAGAACAAGTAACGGATCCCGACGTCAAACTGCAGGAATTTGAGATATATGTTTTCTTAGCGAATGCACGCCACTGTTGTGACATATTTGAATATCCTTATCGCTTGCTTGGGCTCAGCGGGTAATGCAGGTCGGCACTAGCGTGAGTATAAAGGCTGAACTGCATAAAGCGATCTAGCGAGCGACGGCGACAGCGACGAGTCAGCGACGTATTACGAAGATTTCTTACTATCGCTCGTCGCGTCACTCGGTTTTTGGATTTCTAGAAAACATCGTTCCGCTTTCATGCGGCTTGCGTCGTCGCGCGAGTGACCGAGCGTCAGCGAAGCAGGTCGCCGTCGCTGTTCTCGTCGCTCGCAAAATCGTTTACATTCGGTTTATACTTCACGCTGTCAATAATATCGACTCGAGCGCGCATAATTTCATTTCCACGGGAGCGCGTGTAAATCAAACCCTAAACCAAGACGGGGGCTGCAGCCAGCAGCTTTGAGAGCGTCATACAATGGATTATAGTTTGTCAGAAGCAAGCACACACTTCGCTAGCGCATTCCAGCCTTGAGCGCTCGAACTTCCGAAAACGAAACCAGATTTTGCTACATTTTCGCTAGCTCGAAGCATTTTTTTTTTAAATATAGGGTGTCTTTTAGCTATAATCTAGACTAAGAGAAATGTGTACCTTCCCAAATTATATTTATGTCGCCGTACTATATAAGTAATGATTGTGTAATATCGTTACGTTCATATAAAATACGGGGGGTGTCACCGGACCTTCGTCTGAAACAAAAAGTCTGCTATATATACCGAGCGGGGTTTCTACTACAATTGAGTAGGAGAGTAGGAGTGTCGGGTTGCTAGTGCCTCTGTTCGTTGTTTGTGTATGTAGGTGCTTGTATGTTGATCTTGTGGTATGTACTGTGATGTATGTGTTGGTATGCTGCCGTCCGTGTTCGAGCGTGTCACTTCCACAAATGCCGAAATGTCCTTCATTTTTGTAGTTTTCCGCATACTCACTAGGTGGCGCAAGCAGCCGCCCAATTTTATTTTAGCTTCGTTTGTACATAGTCCATTTATGTGTAAGGAACCACACCACATAGCTACAGTCTAGTAGAAAAGTAACCGCGTGTTTAAATGGCGCATAGCGGGCGTTCAGTTCGTCTGCGTTCGCTGGCCGTTTCGGTAGCCGATTCGTACCCGGAAAGCCGCAAAATTTGCGTACACACGAGATATGAGTGGATACGTCGAAACGTCGCGTACAACTTTGCTCGCGGTAAAGAGGTGAGCGGGACGTCGGTAACGCCGGTCAGGTAGGGTCGGGTCGGGTCGGTGTCGGAGCTGTTCGTCGTCGCTCGCGGCAAACGGGCTTTTTCAATAAAGTTCATGTCTGTGGTCGCGAAAAGATAACTGCTGTGGAAATTACCCGGCGTCGGTGACAATGCAACCGGCTTGAGGCCTCGGCGATCGGCTGAACCGCCACGCGAACGAGACCTGCTCGATGGGGAAGCACGCTGCTGGATGCAGTCGATGGTCGCTCCCACCGTCGCGTAATCGCCGTAATGGATACGGCGTCGGCGCTTGGGGGTGAATGCTTGCGGTAGTTCAGCACGTATGGACGATTACGAACGAACACGTGCAAACTACGCTTTCGCTGCGGCGAAAAGCCGTGTAAAGCGCTGGGCCTCGCTCGTAGAACCCGTCTTGCGTCAAACGGCCGCCATTGTAAAAAAACACCCCTAGACGTGTGATCGCAGAACGAAGTACACGTTCAAAGATGTTCATTTTACACGAGACCTCGGGTGTAAACGAAATACACCGAGCCTCGCGTGTAAAACGAACACCGTTTGGGGAGTCCGCCCTGGGACAACGGTTTACACGTCCAGGGGTGTACTTTTTCGCTGTGTGTGTACTACTTGGGTGGTCGTTGCATAAACCTTGAGTGGTTTTTCGGCTTGGATCGAAAACGTGTTTGTACCCCAGTCGATAAATGCTTTTGAAGAGCGTAGAAAGTCATCTCCAAGTAAGACTAAGTCTTCCTTTAAATGTGGGACAACCACAAAAGTCTTTCGGAATGACCTTCCGTCCACCGTAATGTCGACACTCACTTCTCCATTATTTTCAAGTGGCAGCCCATTTGCTCTTACAAGTTTCAGGGAAGATTTTGAAGGTGTCATCTGAAGTCTCTGGCAAACAGCTTCATTCACAAGGCTTCTGGTGGAACCAGAATCCAAAACTGCACTGAGTTCCAGGGATCCCATAAAGACTGGGACCCGTTTGACGCCCACAGAAGATTCACAGCTAACGCGCTGCACTACTGGTGTCTCCCCGCAGGCCCCGAAGACACCACGTCGGAGTTTTCCAGGTCAGTCGGAACGTTAGGCTCCGCTTGAAATGCGCGCTGCCATTCAAGAAATTCTTGCGTGAGAGGCTGGGGGCACCATGTAACAAAGTGGCCTTCCTGTTTGCAATTTAGGCAGAGCTTGAGTACTTTCCGACGGGATCCTTGAGCCTTGGTCTGGGCTGCATTGTTCTGGCGGCGGAATTCCCTTTGGTAGGTCAGGCTTGGTCGTGGTTTGTCATTCGCACTGCTCGCTGCATCGCATTCCTGACGTTTTTTCCCCAGGCTGCTGCTGCCGATCAAGTTTGACGAAACTGCAGAGCTCATCGGCCCCTCCTTCGTGGAAGTTTGAAACTTTTAATGACTTCTCTTCGGGCTTCTTGGCTTTTCCGCTTGCCCGATCAAACTTCATAAAAGAGTCGAGCAAGTCATCAAGCGATGTGAAGCCTCTATCGAAATACATCCGCTTTGTCTTGTCGTTCAGCGATTCAAGAAGCAATTCGCACTTCTCGGCTTCGCTTCCTGTGAAGACACATTCTTCTATCAGTTGCAGCTTCTGAATAGCGTACTCCATGCACGTTTCTGTGGAGGTCTGTCTTCGAGCGAACATTGCTCTTTGATTTTCCACAGGGCTTTTTAAATTGTAGTGCCGCCGAAACGCGGACTTCACGTCATTCCAAGTGCTCATCTTCTTGGAGTTAAGCTCGAAGCGCATCCAAGCAAAATCTTTGGAAGGTAGCTTTGATATGAGCAGCGGCAGTGCGATATCTTCCGGCAGCCCGTAAATTTTCAGCCAAAATTCGACCTGATGGAACCAACCAATTACGTCAGTGGCAAGGAGGGGAGCTGCACTTACGGCCGCGGTGGATGGCTGAACTCGATGGTTGATGGTATCTCCCAGTCCTCTCCCCTGGCTTTGCTGGTTCGAGCCCTTGTCTCTGCTTTGAGATGTACTGCATGAGTTTGGAACGCTCTCTTGTAGTTCGGTATCCAGCGACCGCTGCTGCCGTTTGTTTTTCTTGGATATTTTATTCTGTTGCCCTTGGTGCTTGGAGCCCTCGTCGCTGCTTTCAGAGTTACTTCTCGAGCTCGCGGCCTCCAAGCAGTTCAGTCTCTCGATTACTGGGGACAGTAATCCGCACAGCAGGGTCTCCATGGCTTTCAGAGAAGCGCTATCCCCAGCAGCACTTGCAGAATAGGCAGGCGTCGGTGCGGGTACAGTTTGTTGTCGGCTAAGAAGCTCTGCGATCCGTTGCCTCAATTCAGCGATTTCTTCGTCCCTCCTCGAAAGGATCTGCTGAAGTTCTTCGCTCCGTGCAACTGCCGCCTCAACTTTAGCTTGCAACGACGCGTCACTGCCGCTTTTTGCGCCGTCTTCATCCATCGTTGCTGACGTTGTAGTCAAGCCTTCTCGTTGATGCGAAGAGCTCAATGGGCGATTTGATAATGACCGCCGTCCCCACATAAATTTACCTCATTACGGAGTCCCCGTTCGGGCGCCAAGTGCGACGAAGCTCGATTGGTCGTCGAAATATCTCTTTTAATGTTCGGCTCCGTTGAGGCGTGGTGACATTCTTTTTCCTTTCCAGCTCGATCTTCTTCTTCTTTTCCTTTTCTTCCAGCGTTCACGCGACACCGTCACAACGACGAAGCTGAGACACGCCGACGGCGATCGAGCAAGCAACAACACCACGGGACGACTGCAGCGGCGGCATTTATTCGGATCAAAGGCCGCCTTCGCCGGTGCGGTGCTAGCAAAGACGACGAAGCTGATGCACGCCGACGGCGAATGGGCGAGCAACAGCCACCGCGGGACGACTGCAACTGCGGCATTTATTCGGATCAAAGGCGCGAAATAAGCAAGAACAATTTTTACTTGAATCATAACACCCGATATCCAAGTTAGGGACCACATACCTTTGCTGGGTCTTTCCTGTGAACTTTTTACAGAGACACGGGGTGCCGCATTCAAAACACAGCTCCGTTTGCAAAATATGGGGGCCCTGAGAAGGGCCGTTTAGACCGCTACCAGAACCTATAACTGACGTAACGAGCACTTGACGAGCGGTTGGCGCGTAAGTCGTCTTTATGCACGCAGGCGGGCGACGGGCTCTGCGCAGCGGGTTCACTCGAAGTCACCGGGGCCGTCAGAATCCTCGTCCTACGCACTATAGGGAAGGTTCCTGTCTGCGTCGGGGCTGTAGATTTTGGCGGCCGCGGCGACGAACGACTGGAATCTATCAGTGTTTCCGCGCGCCTTCTCTCTCCTCCAAAACATGAACTTTGCAAGGTGACCAGTGAAATGGTGGCTCTCGCGCCGTCCAGATGGACGAGAGTTTTTGACGTGGGCCCAGGTGCCCTCCACCGTATTGGTGTGCGCACCAGTGTTCGCGTCGACAAAGTGCAGCTTGTGGTTAACGGTGAGAAGCGAGCGTCATCTGCAAGCTTGCGATAGCCAGCCCAATAATGTGTGATTATATTCTTGTTCCAGGGCGGACCCACTTGGCTATTAGCCCTAGCAGGGTTTCAGCGTCACGGGTCTCCACGGGAGCAAGAAAGCAGAACACGCTGCCACGCTCCACACCGCCGAAAACCCACTGGCCAGGCCTTAAATACCCGCGATGGTACTTTCGCCGCCCGAGCATACTCTCGTCTAGTTCTACAGTCACGCCTTCGCTGCCAACGGCATTTACCACAACCTCCCGACAAAGGCTCGTCCAATCAGTAATTGTCTTACTTGCGACATCAGTCTCCCGCTGAATGATGGCGCACGGTAGGTTCTGGCACCAGAGGTAGATGATCTTCGTGAGTTGGGGAAACGTCAAATGCGATCCCTCGAAAAAAAAAAAAAAAAAAAAAAACCGCTCCGTACCGAGACCTCTTTCCGGCACTGAACCTTGACCGGCTTCCTCTTGGGCACCTCACGAGTCATCCACACACCGTATCTCCACGAATACCCATCCGCAGATCTAGCGCGGACTTGCAGCGTCATCGCAGCTTCGCGCTTTGGGCACGCACGAGAAGCCAGGAGCAGGCCCATGCCCTGAAGCAAATTAATTGCTTCAAGAGGGTCTTTCATGGCGTCATGAAGATGGCAGAAGTTAAACGCCATGGCACTGCGACGCTCACCTCTGGAAGAATAAAGCGCCGAGGGGTCTAAACGAGCAGAACTGCGCGCTTCTTTGCATTTATTATTTTTATTTGATCCGCCATTTTATAACTCGTGACACCATTCTAACAAACTGATTGGTTAATCGGTCGGGCCATGTCATCGCGTGACAAAACAAACGCCAATCGTATGACCAGAACGGTTGCCACGGTCGGCATCGCTACAAAGAAGAGAACGGTCGGACCCAACAACAGAATAAAATAACAAAGTGAATAAAAAAAAAAGAAAAAAAAAGAAGGAGCCGTTTTCGGGCGGCGTGTTCTTTGATGAAAGGTGTTGCTCGAAATGGTTACATGTTTGTTTTCTTTTTTGTTTCTTTACCCTAGAGAATGCCACGTCCCTCATTTGAAGTTGATTTGTTAATTCAATAACAAACAACGCGCTGAACCGAAGGAGGGAGGGAGTCTTGGGCGTCAGAATTCTTGAAAAGAAAAGTAAGAGTGCACAATATATGCCGTACTAAAAGACCGTTATACTCCGCACTCGGCCAGGCCTCATGACGCCGCCGACGACCGTTAGGCTATTTATTTTGTTTCTTTAGACTTTTATCGCGACCACTACTCCACGGTGCATCCGATTTTCCAGCGAAGGTCCGGCAGTTTTTAATAATTATTAGTATTGTCGTTTGAAGAGCGCTCTTAGCGCCCTTCAAAGCGCCGAAAACCCACTGGCCAGTGGGTTTTCGGCGGTGTGGAGCGTGGCAGCGGGTGCTGCTTTCTTGTTCCCGTGGAGACCCGTGACGCTAAAACCCTGCTAGGGCTAATAGCCAAGTGGGTCCGCCCTGGAACAAGAATAATCACACATTGTTGGGCTGGCTATCGCAAGCTTGCAGATGACGCTCGCTTCTCACCGTTAACCACAAGCTGCACTTTGTCGACGCGAACACTGGTGCGCACACCAATACGGTGGAGGGCACCTGGGCCCACGTCAAAAACTCTCTTCCATCTGGACGGCGCGAGAGCCACCATTTCACTGGTCACCTTGCAAAGTTCATGTTTTGGATGAGAGAGAAGGCGCGCGGAAACACTGATAGATTCCAGTCGTTCGTCGCCGCGGCCGCCAAAATCTACAGCCCCGACGCAGACAGGAACCTTCGGAGGACGAGGATTCTGACGGCCCCGGTGACTTCGAGTGAACCCGCTGCGCAGAGCCCGTCGCCCGCCTGCGTGCATAAAGACGACTTATGCGCCAACCGCTCGTCAAGTGCTCGTTACGTCAGTTATAGGTTCTGGTAGCGGTCTAAACGGCCCTTCTCAGGGCCCCCATATTTTGCAAACGGAGCCGTGTTTTGAATGTGGCACCCCGTGTCTCTGTAAAAAGTTCACAGGGAAGACCCAGCAAAGGTATGTGGTCCCTAACTTGGATATCGCGTGTTATGATTCAAATAAAAATTGTTCTTGCTTATTTCGCGCCTTTGATCCCAATAAATGCCGCCGTTGTAGTCGTCCCGCGGTGCTGTTTCTCGCCCATTCGCCGTCGGCGTGTCTCAGCTTCGTCGTCTTTGCTAGCGGTGCACCGGCGGGGGTGGTTGATCTGCCAAACCGCGTTCGGCTTTGGCTAGCAGAAGGCGTTCGTAAAATGGCGTCAGCTGTTGCTGGCTTCACGCGGCGGTACCGTGCGTGCTTCTATTCATTCGGCGTTCGTTGCCATGGTGACGGCGAGGAAAGCAGACGAACACTGTGTTGCGGAAGAACGCTGCGGCGCAGCGATACCAGGTGCGTTCTAAGGCCCTTGCCGCATGCTTTTCAATGGGCGGAAGGCGAACAAAAAGAGTTCGAAATAAGGACTTAACGCAGAAGGCTGCATTTCTCCAGCGCCTCATTATTTGACGAGCCTTAAACGAAAAGCATGTTTTTTTGGCCATCCAGCTTCCTGATTTTTTTATCCGTAACATGGGTCTAAAGTATCAAACTGCCGGAACATCGAGAAGCAACTGTTCTTGGGTTCGAACAAGGGACTTTGTTAGATTGAGACGCGTGAGGATGTTGTATAACGCTCGTGCAATTTGGGGTAACAGTAGATTTGGCTCGTCTGAATCGCCCACCACAAACGTGAAATAGACCAACAAATGAAACTCTGCCTCAGCTTGCTTTCTTCTCCTGGTGCCCTTCCGTCAGGGCGTTCAAATTTGTATGTTGCCATCTAATGGAATAGATTAAGAAAAAAAAAAACTTCGCTCAATTTAACTAAATATGGTAATTAGCACAATACAAAAGTAACGTATATGTAACGATACGCTCCATTCTTTTTTAGTGTAACGGGAACGAGTTCCTTTTTTACATAAGAAACTTGTAACGGGAACGCGTTCCGAAAAAGCAGAAGGAACGAGGAACGAGCTTTCGTTCCTTTTCTCGAGGAACGTTTACAACACTGATGGTGTGTTTATGAGCGACGGCGAGCTTCTTGCCCACACGGTGGCTTCCGCTAGGGGCGCTCCGGTTTGTTTGTAAACATGAGTTGCTGTATAAACATCCCCCCCCCCCCCCAATCTTTTGCTCGCACTCAAATTTGCCTGCAGACGTTTCTACACCTCGTCGTATTCCTTACGTTTCTTCTACACCTGGTCGTTTCCTTTTCAGACGTTTCTCCACTTGGTGTTTTTCTTAACGACGGTCCTCAGGCTGATTGATTTGGCGCCCTCCTCCAGCAGAGCTCCTAAAATATTCTCAACGACTTGCTTGGCCTCTCTCGGATAATAGGAATGCTTAGTGCGGTACCGCATCGGTGTCTCGGCAGCTGCCATTTTTCGGGAACCAAAGCACCTCCTGAAAACTTACCTCCGCTTCGTCTGACAGAACAGACTATTTTTAGAAGAAAAAAAATATATATATGTTCGCTTCACCTTTTCTAATAATCTGAGTGCGACTGTTTGTAGGATCTCTTTCTTGCGTGTTAGTATATGGAGCAGAACCAACATTCCTCACCGAATGATTCAGATGAACAAAGGAAGGCGGTTTAGAATCAGGCAGAATCGAAGCAGTTAAGAGGTTTTTCTATTTCAGTTCCTCATCCAACTTATCGTGCCGATTATTCCCCTATTCGCTCTTCTTCGCGTGAGTTGAAGCGTTGTGGCGCCAGTGTGCAAATAGGCCCCAACCACTTCCGGTTATGAACTAGACGGCGGACAAGCTACCTTCTGCAAATATAGCACTGTAAGACTTACACGGGCCATGACACGATTTTTCTTCTTTCGCTAAATGCTATTCAGAATCACGCCCTAAGGTTAATAACCAAGTACCTTAGTTTCTCTTTGTAAGCAATGGCAGTCGGCAAATGAATTCGAGAAATAGGAGCGTCGTTCACCCCCTTAACTCGAAGCCAGAACAAACGGCCACGTGGCCTGGCGCTTATTCTATGCCGCCAACGTTGATCATAGCCACGCGCTGAGCTCCAGGCATTCTTAGAGTTCGGCTCTTCTCATCACTGCGGCGGTTGGACGCGAGCCACTCCCCGAATGTCCGCCGAGGCATTGATTGTTACGAGCCCCAGTCGAGTCCCTCACGCAGTTCTCGTGTCCAATCCATGAGCCACACTCGCAGGCGGCTGGTTTCGATCCCACATTTATTTATCGAAACTACTGTCTCCTTATTTCAGGAGACGCGGTAGAAGTGGTTTACAACATATTGTACACAAAAACAACAATCAAAATACAGCAGGTAACAAGCGCTAGCTTATCCGAAAAAACCCATAAATGGTTGACCATGTGAAAAACACAGCGCTATACAAAGACTATCTTCATTGTACTAAAGAAACATCAGATACAAGAACCACAAAAAGCGCCGAGTTTATTTATGATGCTGTTATTACATCGGTCGGCAGGAAGTTCCAGTAGTGAACAGTCCTTGGAAAAAGAACAAGAGCATTAATCCGACAGTCGAATTTTCTGAGCGTTTTACGATGATGACTTCGCATGGAATAATTTGGAAGTGCGGGTGAATATATATTTAGAGCTGCCGTCGATATTGAACCGGTTGTTTAATAAATCAAATGGGAACTTTATTCGCGTAAACATGCGTCTCTGCTTTAGTAAGTTCACCCTAGAAAAAGCGTACATCGGCTAGTGAAGTATTATTAATAGAATAATCGAAAGAAAGATGGCATAATTTCCGAGCTATATGCAGTCGACCACATTTTTTTTACATTCAGTGACATCTGCCACGTACGAGTCGCACAAGTGCGACGTCTTGTACAAACGGGTGTTTAAGTGGTCACTTATTTCATTGACTTCTGTAAATCATCTGCGAGCAGTCGAACACGTACTGGAATATTAGCGGTTAAATCGTTTATAAAAAATGGATAACAGTAATGGCCCAAGAATTACAGGGGGATCGGTGGCCGAGTGGGCTAGCGCGCACACCCGCTCGGAGCACGTGGAGCGAAAGATCGCGCTGCAAAACCTGCTGGGCTCGATATTCGCCCCCTCCCCGTTTCGATCTGGATGAGCAATCGTACCGGCGTGCGGTCGCGTATCACCACTTCGAGCTAGCGGATGTACCGCACCGGCTAAACTGCTCATGCACAGCTGAGAGACAAGTCACCCACTAAGGCAAAGCAGACTAACTTCCGTCTGGATAAACATACACGCACCAATTTTTCCCACAATTCCGTCTTCAAGCTTTACGAAGGCAAGACTTAAAAAAATAGTGCCCTTTTATCCTGGCAATTCCTCCGAGACCAAGAATCTTCTGAATGGATGGCGGTCCGTGCGAGTAGACTTGGGCCGGACGCCTTTGCAAAGTCACCAACATTCCAACCCGATGTCGTTTCATGACCTCTTACGATAAAAGAACGATGAGGAAAAAAGTCGGAAATATACGTGAACCGGAATTGTGCCGGGGCGGCACACTGAGTCCAAAGAAAAAAAAAACAGCGAATATAATGTCCTCCTTGCCGTAGACCTCACCTGCAGAGACCGCACTATTCCAGCTTTTTTTAAAACAAATCTGCAAAGCCTAAAACAACATCCGTTATACATTCTGGTGTTAGCGTTTGCTTGTTTTTTTCTGCGACATAATCTCTTTAAAAGTACGAAAGAGAGAAAAAAAAAAGTAGGCTATGACATTGTCTAAGCGATCATGTGCACTGCAATTCCAACTTCCTTTTGACCCGAAAAATATGCACGTATACGTCTGCTCAACGCACCCCCGCTTCTGAAACATTAATCTCCAACCTGTCACGCGTGCACCCGCAAAAATACAGCGCCCAATTATTCTTTTTTAATTAAATCTTTCTTTTTTCGAATACACAACAAAAATAAAAATATCTCTAGAAAAAAAAAAAAAAAAAGAGATGGTTTGGCGATTGGCAAGACACATATATCGGAAGAAAAAAGAAAAAAAGAAGGACACTCGAGTTAATTTGTATTATATAAAAATTATATATAATTATATATATTTATTTATATATTTATTATATTTATTTATATATATATAAATAATTATATATAATTATAACAAAAACGTTGGCCTTACGAAATTGTCTTCAATGAAGCACTCCTCCATAAGATTCACCATCTCAAACAACAGATCATTCTTGCGATCTACCATTCAAATAACTCAATATTCCAAGTAGGATCTCAGACACACAGGTGCGGAGATCCTAGTTAGACCAACGAAAGGAACTTTGCCATATTTATTTTCGTTTGGTTTGATGTGAATCATTAAGTAAAAAGAAAAAAACGGTTGAACGCATTAAAACTGCCGAAAAAGATCGCAAAGTTCGAAGCTAAGAATTCCACGATCACCGACCCTGATATAATTTCCAATGGTGGAATAAGATCCTCTAACGAGTCCAACCATTGAACGTACAACTCACGATACATTGCAAGGTCACATTACACCAATAGGTAGCACTCATCACCAGATCGCAAAGCTGCATGGACTGGAATCCTACGCCACGTATGCAAAAGCACCGAAACCTCACGCAAAATATATGCGCTCGAACACGCACTAACAAAATAATAAACCCATAAAGGGGTTAGGACACGAAAATTAAACGGGTAGATTAGTCTCGAAATGGAATGCTGGTAGGCCACTTAGTATATACACCAAGTTTCGCGATTTCTAGAGTTCTAGTTATTGCAATAATCAATATACGAATTTCGATCGTTTTCACCTGGCGACCAGGCAACTCTCGTTAGTCCCACCATGGTGCCCATAAACCAGGTGAACGCTCTCTCATTCTAGACATCCCCATGATCGCCCAAGCTCGCCTCGCCACGGTACGGTCAAAATCTATAGCTCTCAGGCAACTCGGCTACTTTAATTCAAGTCCCATTCTCACCCCGGCCCTTTCGAGCTTCCGCCCTGCATGCATCTGCGCCAACGTCACCGACGACGGCGACCACGGCGAGTTGATTGGTGATCACCTGGACCATGCAGGCACGTAGCCAGGGGGGAGGCCATGGGGCCCGGGCCCCCCCTCCCGAAATCTTCTAATTTGCTGTGGCTTCCTCTCCCCCCTCCCACTCATACAGCATTTTGTCATGGGCGCCCCCCCCCCGAAATCTTCTATTTTGCTGTGACTTCCTCTCTCCCCTTCCCCTCACACAGCAAATTCTTCTATTTTGCTGTGACTTTCTCTCCCCCCTCCCCTCATACAGCATTTTGTCATGGGCGGCCCCCCCCGAAATCTTCTATTTTGCTGTGACTTCCTCTCTCCCCTTCCCCTCACACAGCAAATTCTTCTATTTTGCTGTGACTTCCTCTCCCCCCTCCCCCTCATACAGCATTTTGTCATGGGCGGGCCCCCCCGAAATCTTCTATTTTGCTGTGACTTCCTCTCTCCCCTTCCCCTCACACAGCAAATTCTATTTTGCTGTGACTTCCTCTCCCCCCTCCCCCTCATACAGCATTTTGTCATGGGCGGGCCCCCCCCCCCCGAAATATTCTATTTTGCTGTGACTTCCTCTCTCCCCTCCCCCTCACACAGCAAATTCTTCTATTTTGCTATGACTTCCTCTCCCCCCTCCCCCTCATACAGCATTTTGTCATGGGTGGGCCCCCCCCCCGAAATCTTCTATTTTGCTGTGACTTCCTCTCTCCCCTTCCCCTCACACAGCAAATTCTTCTATTTTGCTGTGACTTCCTCTCCCCCCTCCCCCTCATACAGCATTTTGTCATGGGCGGGCCCCCCCCCCCCGAAATCTTCTATTTTGCTGTGACTTCCTCTCTCCCCTTCCCTCACACAGCAAATTCTTCTATTTTGCTGTGACTTCCTCTCCCCCCTCCCCCTCATACAGCATTTTGTCATGGGCGGGCCCCCCCCGAAATCTTCTATTTTGCTGTGACCTCCTCTCTCCCCTCCCCCTCACACAGCAAATTCTTCTATTTTGCTGTGACTTCCTCTCCCCCCTCCCCCTCATACAGCATTTTGTCATGGGCGGGCCCTCCCTCCCCCCGAAATCTTCTATTTTGCTGTGACTTCCTCTCCCCCCTCCCCCTCATACAGCATTTTGTCATGGGCGGGCCCCCCCCCCCCCGAAATCTTCTATTTTGCTGTGACCCTCTCTTCCCTTCCCCTCACACAGCAAATTCTTCTATTTTGCTGTGACTTCCTCTCCCCCCTCCCCCTCATACAGCATTTTGTCATGGGCGCCCCCCCCCGAAATCTTCTATTTTGCTGTGACTTCCTCTCTCCCCTTCCCCTCACACAGCAAATTCTTCTATTTTGCTGTGACTTCCTCTCCCCCTCCCCCTCATACAGCATTTTGTCATGGGCGGGCCCCCCCCCCCCCCGAAATCTTCTATTTTGCTGTGACTTCCTCTCTCCCCTTCCCCTCACACAGCAAATTCTTCTATTTTGCTGTGACTTCCTCTCCCCCCTCCCCCTCATACAGCATTTTGTCATGGGCGGGCCCCCCCCCCCCCGAAATCTTCTATTTTGCTGTGACTTCCTCTCTCCCCTTCCCCTCACACAGCAAATTCTTCTATTTTGCTGTGACTTCCTCTCCCCCCTCCCCCTCATACAGCATTTTGTCATGGGCGGGCCCCCCCCCCGAAATCTTCTATTTTGCTGTGACTTCCTCTCTCCCCTTCCCCTCACACAGCAAATTCTTCTATTTTGCTGTGACTTCCTCTCCCCCCTCCCCCTCATACAGCATTTTGTCATGGGCGGGCCCCCCCCCCCGAAATCTTCTATTTTGCTGTGACTTCCTCTCTCCCCTCCCCCTCACACAGCAAATTCTTCTATTTTGCTGTGACTTCCTCTCCCCCCTCCCCCTCATACAGCATTTTGTCATGGGCGGGCCCCCCCCCCGAAATCTTCTATTTTGCTGTGACTTCCTCTCTCCCCTTCCCCTCACACAGCAAATTCTTCTATTTTGCTGTGACTTCCTCTCCCCCTCCCCCTCATACAGCATTTTGTCATGGGCGGGCTCCCCCCGAAATCTTCTATTTTGCTGTGACTTCCTCTCTCCCCTTCCCCTCACACAGCAAATTCTTCTATTTTGCTGTGACTTCCTCTCCCCCCTCCCCCTCATACAGCATTTTGTCATGGGCGGCCCCCCCCCCCCGAAATCTTCTATTTTGCTGTGACTTCCTCTCTCCCCTCCCCCTCACACAGCAAATTCTTCTATTTTGCTGTGACTTCCTCTCCCCCCTCCCCCTCATACAGCATTTTGTCATGGGCGGCCCCCCCCCCCGAAATCTTCTATTTTGCTGTGACTTCCTCTCTCCCCTTCCCCTCACACAGCAAATTCTTCTATTTTGCTGTGACTTCCTCTCCCCCTCCCCCTCATACAGCATTTTGTCATGGGCGGGCCCCCCCCCCCCGAAATCTTCTATTTTGCTGTGACTTCCTCTCCCCACTCCCCCTCATACAGCATTTTGTCATGGGCGGGCCCCCCCCGAAATCTTCTATTTTGCTGTGACTTCCTCTCCCCCCTTCCCCTCACACAGCAAATTCTTCTATTTTGCTGTGACTTCCTCTCCCCCCTCCCCCTCATACAGCATTTTGTCATGGGCGGGCCCCCCCCGAAATCTTCTATTTTGCTGTGACTTCCTCTCTCCCCTCCCCCTCACACAGCAAATTCTTCTATTTTGCTGTGACTTCCTCTCCCCCCTCCCCCTCATACAGCATTTTGTCATGGGCGGGCCCCCCCCCCGAAATCTTCTATTTTGCTGTGACTTCCTCTCTCCCCTTCCCCTCACACAGCAAATTCTTCTATTTTGCTGTGACTTCCTCTCCCCCCTCCCCCTCATACAGCATTTTGTCATGGGCGGGCCCCCCCCCCCCCCGAAATCTTCTATTTTGCTGTGACTTCCTCTCCCCCCCTCCCCCTCATACAGCATTTTGTCATGGGCGGGCCCCCCCCCGAAATCTTCTATTTTGCTGTGACTTCCTCTCCCCCCTTCCCCTCACACAGCAAATTCTTCTATTTTGCTGTGACTTCCTCTCCCCCCCTCCCCCTCATACAGCATTTTGTCATGGGCGGGCCCCCCCCGAAATCTTCTATTTTGCTGTGACTTCCTCTCCCCCCTTCCCCTCACACAGCAAATTCTTCTATTTTGCTGTGACTTCCTCTCCCCCCTCCCCCTCATACAGCATTTTGTCATGGGCGGGCCCCCCCCGAAATCTTCTATTTTGCTGTGACTTCCTCTCCCCCCTCCCCCTCATACAGCATTTTGTCATGGGCGGGCCCCCCCAAATCTTCTATTTTGCTGTGACTTCCTCTCTCCCCTTCCCCTCACACAGCAAATTCTTCTATTTTGCTGTGACTTCCTCTCCCCCTCCCCCTCATACAGCATTTTGTCATGGGCGGGCCCCCCCCCCCCCCCGAAATCTTCTATTTTGCTGTGACTTCCTCTCTCCCCTTCCCCTCACACAGCAAATTCTTCTATTTTGCTGTGACTTCCTCTCCCCCCCTCCCCCTCATACAGCATTTTGTCATGGGCGGGCCCCCCCCCCCCCCCGAAATCTTCTATTTTGCTGTGACTTCCTCTCTCCCCTTCCCCTCACACAGCAAATTCTTCTATTTTGCTGTGACTTCCTCTCCCCCCTCCCCCTCATACAGCATTTTGTCATGGGCGGGCCCCCCCCCCCGAAATCTTCTATTTTGCTGTGACTTCCTCTCTCCCCTTCCCCTCACACAGCAAATTCTTCTATTTTGCTGTGACTTCCTCTCCCCCCTCCCCCTCATACAGCATTTTGTCATGGGCGGGCCCCCCCCCCCCCGAAATCTTCTATTTTGCTGTGACTTCCTCTCTCCCCTTCCCCTCACACAGCAAATTCTTCTATTTTGCTGTGACCGACCGACCGACCCCCCCCCCCCCCCCCCTGGAAACAAACTCCTGGCTACGTGCCTGATCTGGACGTTGCTGGAGCTGGTTGCCAGCGGGTCCAAATGAGCAGCTTCCAACGCGATCCCTCTCATCGCCGCTGGTGTCCAGGACTTGGACAAAGCGAGAGACGCCGTAGTAGACGTAATCGTCGCGAACTGCATGCTCGAAATGGGGAAGGGAAATCGAAGCCGTGCAAGGGAACGCCGCGCTTTGGGTAGCTCACGTCACCAACCCAATAACGACGGCGACCTTTTCCAGTGGGGCGGATGCGATTTTGAAAACAGATTTTGGAGGAGAGGAGGAGGGTACGGAGGAGGGGCATACCCTCCCGTCCATACCGTCCACTTCTCCGCCTCAAGAGCTGCACTCTTAGTTTCGCATTAGAGAGATTTGTAAACGTCTTTCTTTTTTATTCACCAATCTTTGAGTACAGTTAAAAGGCTCGAATCCCATGAAATATTTTTAGGCGTTTTGCTTATTTTCCCTAAAATGTCAAAAACACCCCTTCGGTTAATTTTTGATCAAATTTTACAAATCGATACTTGCAGTGGTGGTCCAGCCATTTTATGTTTCGCAGCAATATTTGGAGCAAAAAAAATCCAATTTTGGAGCAATTTGTATCCCATGAACACCCCTTTTGGAACAAGAAAAATCTCGTTTTGGAGCACCGTGGTATCAGGAAAAATAAAAACATTTTGGAGCTGTACGAACAAATAGCAATTCTGTGCTGTTTTATTATCGGTCGTACCAGTGCCCATTCATTGAATCAGATGGTGCAGCACATTAAAAAGCGCAGGTTAGCGGTAGCCCTGGCAAAGTGCCCCTCCGCAGCTTTAAAACGAGTCCACCACATAATACATTACCGCTAACCTCTGAAACGCAGAAAAGCGTCATGTTTGTTGCGATTTATGCTAGCAGAGGCCACCAATAAGCGTTCTATAGCTGTGGTGGAAAGAAGTTATCAGGCTTTACACAACATTTATATAGTGATGGAAGCGCGGAGAGTGAATAATGAATTTCTTGCATTAAAGTTAGGGGAAGGGAAAGAGCTGGAGACAAATTGGGCCAGGCGCAGCAGCAACTCTTTCCCTCTCCCTAGCTTTAATGAAATAAATTCAATATTTGCAACTGATTATTAACTATGTGAAAAAATATAATGGATAAAAAAAAATTGACTCAGTGTTTTTTTTTTCAATCGGGGGTTCTTTCCGAGGTAAGCTCGGACCGTCGTGGAAGCGGCGCCATCTCTTATTTCTCACCACTCGGAGTTCAGAACACAAAGGAAGAAAACGAACCTATGCATTCTAAAAGAACAATACCAGGCGCTTCGATTCAAAGCTACCCCTTTACACGTTCAGTTTTTTATCCGCTGGGCGCGTCACCTCCGTTGGCGTTGCGAATCGGCGACGGGATCAGAGCCATATCTAGGAGAGAGTTTGGCCAGCTGGCGTGGCCTCGTTGACAGCTCGTCAACGCCATGGTCACGCCCATTTCGCCATCTTCGAGCCCCAGCGACGCCGCGGACCATGGCTCTCGGTTCCCTTCGACTGTATTTGGGCTGTGTTTCTTCAGTACCCATATTTTAAGCGAGTTCCCGGTTCCCTTGTCTGTTTTCTCCGTCCGTACGCGCAGCGTCACCAGCCGTTCACACGGTTCGCGAACGTTCGGTGCGTCGCGCAAATTACGCTCGCGTAATTTTCAGTTCGATGCCTTTCGTTATTTTCGCAGTGCGCAAGGATAACAACTTGGAATTCGCAGCTGAAAGCTTTCCTTAGAGTGTTCTGAGAAGCGAGCGTATACGAGAATGCCATCGTTTTCCCTGTTTTCGAAGGAAATTATTCGTTAGGTTGTAAAGTCAGCCAAAGTCCTTAGTCCGAGAGTTTCGCTTCCTCCTAATTGCATTTCCTTTTGAGCCTCGACTATGTGTCAGCCTGTCAAACGAGATGGCTCGATCGAAGCGATCGCTACTGCTGATATGGCCACGCTGTGCGTGCTTCTCTCAGTAACGGAATCTTCTTCTCCCATCTTCTAGGAAGCCGGAAGGTTACCAAATAAAGAAATAAAATAAACGAAGGCTGTTTGCCGGCATTAAAAACGGCACTAACGTATGACGTAACGTTAAAGCCGTCTACCTCATAAGGGAAGGTTAGAAAATAAACATGGAGCGACTCACCGTCAGGCGCGGCTCTTCGCCAATGGTAAGCTCGCTCGTTTTAATCGATTGAACTCAATTTATTGGCCGCTTCCAACAGCGCTGAGATGCCAGCATCCATCTTCGTGTCATTATATGACAATTAATGAAAGATGGAGAACAAAACTAAGTTTTTCGTACAAAAAAATAACATTTATTGGAAGGCACCATAAATTCCTCCATTTCGCGGTTTGGAGAAGGCAGGGGAAAACGCTTCACAGATGAGACGACCGATCTTCTCACCAGAAAAGAAAAAAAAAAAATAAGGGCGCAGCATAGCATGCGCGCGCGTTCGCCTGGGGATGGTGGTCGCTAGGCCTGACGTCAGCTCTGCGGGACGAGTCTGGGAGGAGCGAAGGTACGGCCATGGATGGATGGACCTGGCTAAACCCTGTGAATCGGGCGGTGGCTTGCGCCACCTAGCCAACATTATAAATCTAATTATATGTTTTGAATTCCAAGATTAAATCTCACCCCTGCCTCGATTTTAGCCACCAGTCTGATAACCTCCGCTTGGTTATTTCTACCCGTGTAAAGTCTATTTTTCCTTCACTGTCTTTAAAACCCAATGCTTTGATTAAATCCGCCCGGTCACTGTTAACTGTTGGGTGAAGCCCTTTACAGAAAAGTATTAAGTGTTCAGCCGTTTCATCCTGCTCCCCACACACACTACATAAAGTGTCCATCTCCTGGTACTTAACCCGGTACGTCTTAGTCCGCAATACTCCTGTCCTGGCCTCAAACAACAAAGAGCTTCCCCTAGAATTATCGTAGATATTTTCTTTGCAAATTTCCTGTTTGAACATTCTGTACGTCTCCAGTGCTGGTTTTGTCTGCATACCCGTTTCCCACAGACCCTTCTCTGTTTCTTTTATCCTTTTCTTAACCCGTAATTCCTGGTTGGCGCCCCCACTGCCGCCCAAATATTTGCTTGATAATTTTCTAGTTCGCTTTCTCCATTTGGTATCTACATTCCTCATGTACAAATAACTGAAAACTTTCCTAGCCCACTGCTCTTCCTCAGAGGTCACGGAGGGGCGCCACCTCGCAAGCGCCCTCCAGTGACGCAGCTGGTAGGCTGCGAGCAGACGACGCGCTATGTCAAAGCACGGAGTGGCTATGGTACTTCGCATCTATGTCGATTAAAAACGGTTTATTTATTAAAGAAACGTGTAGGACGTTTTTGTGAGTGATCTTTCTAATCAGTAACAGCGCCTCAAAGTTTTTTTTTTTTTGTATTTTTTCATTAGAAAATTATTAAAATGAATTAAAAACAAGCCTGGAACTTCTTCCCTTTATAGCCTCCGCGGCCCGCGTTAGGGCTATTGACAGCCTCTTTCGTTCCTGTTTTTTTTTCGGATCTGTGGACGCTGCTGTAAAAAGAGGTTTTGCATTCACCGGAGTAAATGACGTGCTGCCTTCTTAGCTGTGCACGGTTGTGCTGCAAAGCGCCGCACACTTGTTGCACCAACATTGAGCTTGCGAATACCGTCTATCCAAGTGTGATTCGACAGTTGCTGACGAGCAAATGCACGTCAGCAACTAACGCTTAGCACCTCCTGCCTCTAATACGTGGCAAAGAAGTTTGTCACATCACGACTTCTGCTCGAAAGGAAAGCAGATATTTTCATAAATTCCTATATTGTCGGGCATGACCCGGCAGAATCAGGCGATTGATTCATTTGTTCTATCCAGTCTTTACTAAGAATTGTTGACAATTTTAAGATCGTCCGCTGAGAAGCGCCTCATGCATTGTATGCATTTGCGTCCACAGAATTGCACATACATACTGTAGTAATCCATAGCAGTTGTATACCTAATTTTTTGGGGACGCCGAATTGTCATAGGTTTAATAGATTTAAGACTTCGATCGCTAGGAGGTCTCGCACGTTTCGCGAACCGGGTGGATAAGTCGGGAATTATCTGAAACAACTCCGGAAACCAGTCACTGCTTCTTCCTGCCAGTTATTTAGAAAAAAAAATGTTTGTTTACTCGTTTACAAAATTAAAGGAATCAACTCCGAACTCACAAAACACATTGGAACCAACTGGATAGACGGAGTCGCGTTCACTGAAGTGTTTACTACACACGCCAGAGGTTCTGGAATTTCGCTTTTCTATTATCAATTTGAGGAGACTCCTTTCTCAGTTTTTGTCCGAATCATAATAAAAAAATACATTCTATTCATTAAGATGGCAATTTAGGCCAGTTGATTCATGATCGAAGAAAGGCGCCGAAAAACAGGGACGAGAAGAGACGTAAACATTGGCACATCCTATTGACCGCGGTAGTTCTTGTAGTGGGGTAAAGGGCTGGATATTCGATTTTCATCATCTAACTTTTTGTACTGGGGTAGAAAAGAGCACACCACCATCCGAGCGCTTCGACACCTCAGAACCAAACGTGTCTGTTAGCACAACTATGCGTGCCAGGGTTTTAGGCTTTGGTAGAATGTCCTACTAGAAATATAATTTCAACAAATAATCACCAGGCGCAAAATAGGCTTTGCCGCGCGTTCTCCAAACAGCGCGAAGCGAGCTGATGAGCCGAGGGATCCAAGACCTGCGCAGTCTGTCCCAGTTTGTCCCAGCAGTGACGTCAGAAACGATGATGATGATGATAGCTAGAGAAGCGCCTCCTGTAGTTCGCGCGCGCCGCCACGAGATAATTCGGTAGCGTCACTTCGCGGGCGCTCTTCCGTGAAGAAGCGAGTGTGATTCGAGGAGACGACGCGCCAAGAAATCGCACGGAGTGGCTATGTCAATTCTTAACTCGTATTATTGCGAAAGTATTAACTGTTCCATGGAGCGGAGCAAAAGCGTGCAAGAAGCCAGCGGTGTCTGTGCCCGTGCAAAAACCACGCAAAATGTGCAAGAAATCCCCAGCGAAACGGCTCCTAGATAGCCATTGGCTGAAGCGCCATAGTTCCAAGGGACGCCATCCCCACAGAGAAGCCCTCGTCCTGGCGGGGGGTTCTCTGTGGGGTGGCGCGCTTCCTTAGCGGCCCTCACGCCGCTAAGGAAGCGGAAAAACGACATTCATGCTTTCGCATTCACAACTCATAAAAAACGCTCAACTATGCTATTTTTTTTTTTTTTTTTTTGAAAGAATAGAGACGTTTTAGGCATGTTTATTAAACTTTTCGGGGCGGGAGGAGGAAAATGCCTCGCTCCTCCACCGATCTCTCGAACACTTCTGATGACTGTAGATCAGTCGTAAGCTCTGGTATCTCGTTCTCGCATGCCTCGGGGTTGCGCATACTGCCACTACCGTAACCACCATTTTTCTCAGCGTGAATGTCTCGCATTCAAGTCTTACGAACAGGAGAAATTCTCAACAACGCACAACCAGGGATAACACCTAGCTTTCGCTGTAGAAGCGGCACCACCCCTCCTTTCGAGCCAATTTGGAACGCCAACGGCGTAATGGAAATTCCTCGACGAAGCGGTGTAACAAAAAGCGACGTGGGGTGGAAAGGTGATCGCCCTCTCGGCGTTTCATTCAAGGGATGCCTGAGGAATTTACAACGGCGCGCGATGAATGGCTCCGACACGCCTCTCCCTCACATAACTCGAGCGGGCGAACGGGAAGAAAAACAGCAAAAATCCTGCAGGGCACGGCAAGCGCTTAATAAAAAGGGGATCGAGTTAAAGCATGCAAAATGTGTGGAAAAGACAGCGCACTTTCCGGACTAGAGTCCGCGGAATACATTTTTCCACTTGTGCGGTATCTAAGGCACTGAAGGCCTCATTCTGTCTTCAACGAGTTCGAGCACAAGGAAAGTTTTTTTTTTTTTTTTTTTTTGTAAAGCCACGCGCTGGGGATGTCCATGCCCGTGCAGAAGTCCGAAAATAGGAAAGACAAAATGCAGGTAGCGTGCTACATTTATCAAATAATTACATCTTTCTTTGTTTTCTCAAAACTGATTCCCATTTGACTTTTGGAATAATTGGAATAGATTTCTCCGTGACACAGCAATTATCGAATATTACGTTATTTATATTTTCAATGGAGCTACGCAATAACCGTAACAAATTTTGTACACGTAGGAAACTATAGTTCACGTAGAAAAAATAAAACACTGAAATGGGCGAAGGACAGACTAAGAACTGTGAGTGTGCGTTCTTCGTCCATCTCAGTGTTTTATTATTTATGTGTAAACCGCAACAAAGGTTGAAGTTTTTTGTTTTGTTTTTTAAGATGATTTTTGTTTGATAAATTACTGCATTCTGGACCCCAGTTGACTGAATCGCGATCGGCCGAAGTTTCACCGCGGCGCCAACTGCCATTGAGCCGCTAACGCTAGCGGCCCTTGTGGGGGCTGATGAAAAGATTAGTACGGCGCGTTCTTTCAAAACAAGAATTCCACATGAAAGTCGCTACTCTTTGGATTTTTTGCACTTCACTGTTCTGACAAGGCACAACACGTGCTGAGTACCATGCACAAGAGAAGAAAACAGCATTACAACCATAAATTCGACTTAAGCTAGAGATATTTCTTCCATGCCATTCCGTAGCTTTGGCTCTAACGGCCTGTAGCCTTGTGCCACCTTCGCCGCTGCCTAACTTTTTTCCGGTCATAGGCTGACCCCTAAGTAATTTGACAACGAGACGGTTCATGGAACTCCCACGCATAAGTGGGGCGTGGACATCCATGGCCCCAGCCAAGAACCTGACGATTTTTTAGGCACACGAACCCGATCACGACTCCCGAGCTCCGAGTTTCCGTCTTTTATACTGGTCGTTTTGAACGTACAGAATTTCTCGGTGACTGCCTAAGCAACAAAAAATATTCGCAGCATGTTGATTTTTTCCCAGCAATGTCATACCTCTGAGAGTAATTCAAACGGCTCAGGGGATGAATCTCTTAGTAAAAGTACAGGCTCATACCGTAATTATTTGAAAGCCAATAAATCAAGCCGCTAGCTCCAATGCGGTTTCAAGCCATGCGTTTGTCCGTCTGCCTGGAGAAGCAGAAAAACGTCTCGTTCCTCCCTTCTTCTCGTGTCCGTTTGGGGGCGCGTCAGTAAAAGGTAGGAAAATGCGCCGTTGCTACCTGTTTCCTCCATTTTTCCTTAGAGCGTAGTTTCCCTTTAAAGGCTCCGGTAGTGCGCTACGCTCAAGACGGTAACGGTTTGCTAAAAGTTCTAGTTGTCACGCAGCCATTTTACCATTATACGGCTCCGATCTAAATTAGTTCCATCACGGTATAAATATGATCTTTTTTTACTGTTCTGAAACTTGTTTGCATTGTTTCTCATTTGCCAGCCCGTTTTAGTTCCAGCACTGTACCCACTTGCTAAAATCCCAGCTACGAATCGCAGAATTAATTAATAAACTAAAAGAAACAAAATTGCGAAAACGTCGTTTATATAAATATTATGTTGAAAATGTAAAGTGCACTTTTTTACAGTATTTGTCATGAAACAGGGAATATACATTTGCAGAGTAAGAGATGAAGATTTAAGTATCTCCCAGGGAACCTAGGAGAATTCGGTTACAGGTTAGATACATTGGAAATCTGATAGCGTGCAGACCCTGCTATATATTCCTCCGGGTACTTTGTGAAATAAAGTCACCATGGCTCGATCTAAAATGGATCGAAAAAATCGACACCTGCGCGTAGCAATCTAAACTTTTCGTCAAAGGTGTATTTCACAGGTCGGTTCTTTCTTGTAAAATTAGAAAGCGCAGCTCCCTTTCTGTGAAGAAAAGGCCAAGAAACTTGCCAGGGTCAACGGCGGGCGGCGACGCAGACGACTAAGTCGAGTGGCGGGGCGCGTTTGGCGCCCGTATTGATAGATGGCGCTACCTCCTTATCGAGACTGCTCGTGACCACCGCGGCTTATTAAAATGAACATACTCTTTTTTTAATGTACCTTCGGTTTAAAAATAAATTCGGGCAATTAAAACAAAACCTAAAAGCAAAAAAAAAAAAAAAACGCGTTTGCATAACGAAATTTGTTGGCAGCTTTTGCTGCCAACGGATTTCGCCTGCGTGAAGTTTGCTTTTTTCCGCTGGTCGGCTGCACTTTCCGACGCTGCTCTCGACGCTGTCTATTGATACGCTGGGCTCTAATATATTTTTTTTTTCGTTTAAAAATAAAAATTACCAGTTCACAAACATCTTCAAAAGGTTCGAAGCCAATAGCTGCGTTCAATTTCCTAACACCTCCTGCATTGGTGCAGAAAAGTGAGGGCACTTCCGGTGTCTGTATTGAGATATAACCGGAAGTACACTTTTCTGCACCGGTGCGGGAAGGAAATCGAACCAAGCTATTGTTGATTTCGGTCCTTTCTCCCGGGATGAGCGCCCCTTCACATGGCTGACTCAGCGAACAGCTTTCGGACACAACACAATGCCGCTGAAGGCAGACGCCGGACCGTTACCTGGAAAGCGTGAATCACGACCACTCAGATCGGAATGAATCACCGCTGCAAATAGCGTCGAAAACTCTCGTGGCCTTATAATTTATAAGTGACTATCAGCGAGGCCTAAAGAAACAGACGGTTGAAACATACATGCACACTCCTTTGTGCTTCATAATGCATACGTTCAGTGCAAGATATTCCCGACCGAACGCAACCCAACTAAAACCTTAGAACTAGGGATGCGAAATTAATCTCTACAATTAACCTACCGATGAATCGATTAATGCACAAATCGCAGACTAATCTCTCGACCTATGAAATCGCTCAAGATTAACGGGTGAACCCTTAATGCGGTTTTCACGGGCATCCTCTTCGTCGCTGCCAAGCCGAACATCCTGCAGGTACAAATCTTGGATGGATTCATCAGTGAGCTAGGATTATTTAATCGGTCTATTCTGGAGGCTGATGGTATCAACGAGGTTTTGCAAAATTATAAATACTCCATTTTTAGAGTTTGACGCATCGGTCTTTCGACTTGCATTGATTCACTTTGTCAACCATCAATCATCACCATCATCATTTCAGCGTTCTCAGGCTAGCACCTCTCTGCTTTACCTAGGGAGCCTTCGTGTGCGCTTTGCTAGGGTGATGCCACCCTTTGTAATGCCACTCGCGGACAAACCAGCAGCCATTTTGGTCCTCGGCGATAATCCGTGGGGCTTATAGCCCTCCCGGACACAAGCACCTTATCTCACAAGTTCGGAGCAGCGTTGTGGAACCCACGGAGGGAGGATTAGCGTTTTCCTCCTCGGATGGGAGCACCGATGGACACTTTCCGGCCACTTTCCGGCGCAAAGGCCACTTTCCGGCGCACGGGGAAACAATGAGGAACAAAATGGCGGTGGACGAGGCTGTAAAAAAGGGAAACAGGCAGTTGGCATGACTCTATGCGAAGCGCACATGAAGGCACCCTAGCTTTACCTAACGCCGTGTACGCGGCCGTTCCTATGCAAACAAGATCACTTATGACCAGAGCCCTGCATATCTGCGCATTACCTGCGGATCATCCGCCGATATCCGCAGTTAACTGGCGGATGTGGAGAAAAATGGATCAGATGTGCCGGTGTCCGATCGGATGCCAGGGGCTGCGGAGGTGGATCGGATGCGTGTATCCGCGGGTCTGCATTTTTGCCGAGGCCGCCCATAAACGCCTGCGACCGCACAGTGTACAGTGAAGAAGTGAGTGATACTACGAAGAGCATCACCGAATGTATTGCGGCAGCAAACTACGCTTTAAAATAAAAGGTGCCAAGCGGGCAGAACATTTTCTTTACGTCAAGAGAGATCACCTGAATTCTCACCAAAGATTACTTTAGAGCGTTCTATCTCGCCAAAGATACGGTCCCTAAAGAGTATAGAATGTAGGAGCGTCAGTCGTCCCGGGAAATGTGCTCTTAGTCGGCAAGGAAAAAGCGGAGAGCGTTCTTTGGGCAAAGAAAGCCCAAAACGTGCACGTCATAAAAAAGTGGCTTCTTCGCCTACAAGTAGATCGAGGAGTTTGAATTCGATTCTCTAAAGTGGTGCAACTTGCGCCAGCACGAGTTTCCGTACCTCGCTCTTGTAGTGCAGTTCGTGCATGCCATCGCAGCATCGAGTGCACCACATCAGCGGATATTCATTTAAGAGAATTCGCACATTTTGATGATATTCTGTTCTTTCTACACTACAACCTCGACAAACAAAACGTGTGTGCATTTTTTTTTAAGTATATATCGAGCATCCGATTTAGGGTTCGTGTTTAAAACTGGAACCGATAGGAGGTGCTGCCATTCTTGAAGGTTGTCACATTTCCCCAGTAGTGTGTTCGTACCATATACCACATATACACGAGTACTTTGCTGCGGTGAGTGACCACCTTTCCTGTTCTTTTTTTTATTTACTGCGTGCTTAAATAAAAGGGCACAATGTTATTGGTGTCCTTTGTATAATCTTTATGTTTAGAAGATATATGTCTGCTTCAAATAATTTTTCTCTTTCTTTTTGGAGAATCTAGCGAACAGAGCCGCCCAAGACGATCTCATAACTGAGATCAACTTTCCAGCTATGCCAGGTGTCTCTAGAAGGATGATCGCTTAATTTATATA
This sequence comes from Ixodes scapularis, assembly GCF_016920785.2. Classification (NCBI taxonomy): domain Eukaryota; kingdom Metazoa; phylum Arthropoda; class Arachnida; order Ixodida; family Ixodidae; genus Ixodes; species Ixodes scapularis. The sequence goes on along the minus strand of NW_024609846.1, from coordinate 198,278,545 downwards.
TATGATAAAACAGTAAACTATGAAATGACCTTAATCATATTTTGTCAGGAAGTGTTCTTTGTACAAAGGTAGGCGGACGGCGTCTGGGATACCATCCAGATGCTTTCTTTGGCGTTTATTTGCTGCTTGGTTTCATGATGTAAAATTAATCCACAGATTGAGGGCCGATGCAGTTCCGAAGTTTGCGGATGCGGTTCGGATGTCGATGCAAAGTATGCGGACAGGATCCGTATACAATTATTTAATAACACTGCGGACGCGGATCGGATGCCAATCATCAAACTGTTATCCGCGCAGGGCTCTACTCATGACTTATCGCGATTTTTTTTCGAAAACGGGGTTCGACTTGTTTGGCGAACCTTTTGGCGAAATTGGATACCGTCCGCTCAGTCTCCGGCCAGGGGTATTGCGGACCAGATGACCAAGTTTCAGAGCGTTACCAGGCGTTCTAAGGCGAAGGTTTTCAACTTCCTGGTAGTAGGCGCCGTTCATCTAAATGCATTAGCAATGAGAAGTTTTGAAAATCCCTTATAACTTTATAATCGGTTCTTAAACAATTTCCAGACCACTAGCGACGTTTATTTGACCGGAAAACTCTCTATTGGCCCAAGCACGTGCTTACGTGCAAGCTGAAAATATGACGACCCGAATAATCGGCGTAGCAGCTATTAGACGCCCGTCTTTCGTAAAAGGGTAAAAGAGAGAAAAGATTACTGTATTAAGGATTTGCCACTGCACGCCGCCTTTCCAGCAACGCGATCCAATTTGACGGTTGTCACCATTTCGAGCCACAGCTGCCGCTATCGAGCAAGCAAGGTGTATCCCGTATATCCTCGCATGCCGTCATCTCCAGCAGCGTGCCAGCTTGTTTTTGAGTGTGGGGGGGGGGGGGGGGGGGGGTAAACCAAGCCCCCCCCCCCCGCCCCCTTGGCGCCGGCGCGATTGGTATCCCTCGGGCGCCGCCGGCCAGTGTTCGCCCTGCCCAGTGGCGGTTGTTTCAGGATGGTTCCCTCGGGCACCGCCGGCCAGTGTTTGCCCTGCCCAGTGGCGGTTGCTTCAGGATGGTTCCCTCGGGCGCCGCCGGCCAGTGTTTGCCCTGCCCAGTGGCGGTTGTTTCAGGATGGTTCCCTCGGGCGCCGCCGGCCAGTGTTTGCCCTGCCCAGTGGCGGTTGTTTCAGGATGGTTCCCTCGGGCGCCGCCGGCCAGTGTTCGCCCTGCCCAGTGGCGGTTGTTTCAGGGGGGTTCCCTCGGGCGCCGCCGGCCAGTGTTTGCCCTGCCCAGTGGCGGTTGTTTCAGGATGGTTCCCTCGGGCGCCGCCGGCCAGTGTTTGCCCTGCCCAGTGGCGGTTGTTTCAGGATGGTTCCCTCGGGCGCCGCCGGCCAGTGTTTGCCCTGCCCAGTGGCGGTTGTTTCAGGATGGTTCCCTCGGGCGCCGCCGGCCAGTGTTTGCCCTGCCCAGTGGCGGTTGTTTCAGGATGGTTCCCTCGGGCGCCGCCGGCCAGTGTTCGCCCTGCCCAGTGGCGGTTGTTTCAGGGGGGTTCCCTCGGGCGCCGCCGGCCAGTGTTTGCCCTGCCCAGTGGCGGTTGTTTCAGGGGGGTTCCCTCGGGTGCCGCCGGCCAGTGTTCGCCCTGCCCAGTGGCGGTTGTTTCAGGGGGGTTCCCTCGGGCGCCGCCGGCCAGTGTTTGCCCTGCCCAGTGGCGGTTGTTTCAGGATGGTTCCCTCGGGCGCCGCCGGCCAGTGTTCGCCCTGCCCAGTGGCGGTTGTTTCAGGATGGTTCCCTCGGGCGCCGCCGGCCAGTGTTTGCCCTGCCCAGTGGCGGTTGTTTCAGGATGGTTCCCTCGGGCGCCGCCGGCCAGTGTTCGCCCTGCCCAGTGGCGGTTGTTTCAGGGGGGTTCCCTCGGGCGCCGCCGGCCAGTGTTTGCCCTGCCCAGTGGCGGTTGTTTCAGGGGGGTTCCCTCGGGCGCCGCCGGCCAGTGTTCGCCCTGCCCAGTGGCGGTTGTTTCAGGGGGGTTCCCTCGGGCGCCGCCGGCCAGTGTTTGCCCTGCCCAGTGGCGGATGTTTCAGGATGGTTCCCTCGGGCGCCGCCGGCCAGTGTTTGCCCTGCCCAGTGGCGGTTGTTTCAGGATGGTTCCCTCGGGCGCCGCCGGCCAGTGTTCGCCCTGCCCAGTGGCGGTTGTTTCAGGGGGGTTCCCTCGGGCGCCGCCGGCCAGTGTTCGCCCTGCCCAGTGGCGGTTGTTTCAGGGGGGTTCCCTCGGGCGCCGCCGGCCAGTGTTCGCCCTGCCCAGTGGCGGTTGTTTCAGGGGGGTTCCCTCGGGCGCCGCCGGCCAGTGTTCGCCCTGCCCAGTGGCGGTTGTTTCAGGGGGGTTCCCTCGGGCGCCGCCGGCCAGTGTTTGCCCTGCCCAGTGGCGGTTGTTTCAGGATGGTTCCCTCGGGCGCCGCCGGCCAGTGTTTGCCCTGCCCAGTGGCGGTTGTTTCAGGATGGTTCCCTCGGGCGCCGCCGGCCAGTGTTCGCCCTGCCCAGTGGCGGTTGTTTCAGGGGGGTTCCCTCGGGCGCCGCCGGCCAGTGTTCGCCCTGCCCAGTGGCGGTTGTTTCAGGGGGGTTCCCTCGGGCGCCGCCGGCCAGTGTTCGCCCTGCCCAGTGGCGGTTGTTTCAGGGGGGTTCCCTCGGGCGCCGCCGGCCAGTGTTCGCCCTGCCCAGTGGCGGTTGTTTCAGGGGGGTTCCCTCGGGCGCCGCCGGCCAGTGTTTGCCCTGCCCAGTGGCGGTTGTTTCAGGATGGTTCCCTCGGGCGCCGCCGGCCAGTGTTTGCCCTGCCCAGTGGCGGTTGTTTCAGGATGGTTCCCTCGGGCGCCGCCGGCCAGTGTTTGCCCTGCCCAGTGGCGGTTGTTTCAGGATGGTTCCCTCGGGCGCCGCCGGCCAGTGTTCGCCCTGCCCAGTGGCGGTTGTTTCAGGGGGGTTCCCTCGGGCGCCGCCGGCCAGTGTTTGCCCTGCCCAGTGGCGGTTGTTTCAGGATGGTTCCCTCGGGCGCCGCCGGCCAGTGTTTGCCCTGCCCAGTGGCGGTTGTTTCAGGATGGTTCCCTCGGGCGCCGCCGGCCAGTGTTTGCCCTGCCCAGTGGCGTATGTTTCAGGATGGTTCCCTCGGGCGCCGCCGGCCAGTGTTTGCCCTGCCCAGTGGCGGTTGTTTCAGGATGGTTCCCTCGAGCGCCGCCGGCCAGTGTTTGTCCTGCCCAGTGGCGGTTGTTTCAGGGGGGTTCCCTCGGGCGCCGCCGGCCAGTGTTTGCCCTGCCCAGTGGCGGTTGTTTCAGGATGGTTCCCTCGGGCGCCGCCGGCCAGTGTTCGCCCTGCCCAGTGGCGGTTGTTTCAGGGGGGTTCCCTCGGGCGCCGCCGGCCAGTGTTTGCCCTGCCCAGTGGCGGTTGTTTCAGGATGGTTCCCTCGGGCGCCGCCGGCCAGTGTTCGCCCTGCCCAGTGGCGGTTGTTTCAGGGGGGTTCCCTCGGGCGCCGCCGGCCAGTGTTTGCCCTGCCCAGTGGCGTATGTTTCAGGATGGTTCCCTCGGGCGCCGCCGGCCAGTGTTTGTCCTGCCCAGTGGCGGTTGTTTCAGGGGGGTTCCCTCGGGCGCCGCCGGCCAGTGTTTGCCCTGCCCAGTGGCGGTTGTTTCAGGGGGGTTCCCTCGGGCGCCGCCGGCCAGTGTTTGCCCTGCCCAGTGGCGGTTGTTTCAGGATGGTTCCCTCGGGCGCCGCCGGCCAGTGTTCGCCCTGCCCATTGGGGGTTGTTTCAGGGGGGTTCCCTCGGGCGCCGCCGGCCAGTGTTTGCCCTGCCCGGTGGCGGTTGTTTCAGGATGGTTCCCTCGGGCGCCGCCGGCCAGTGTTTGTCCTGCCCAGTGGCGGTTGTTTCAGGATGGTTCCCTCGGGCGCCGCCGGCCAGTGTTCGCCCTGCCCAGTGGCGGTTGTTTCAGGGGGGTTCCCTCGGGCGCCGCCGGCCAGTGTTTGCCCTGCCCAGTGGCGTATGTTTCAGGATGGTTCCCTCGGGCGCCGCCGGCCAGTGTTTGTCCTGCCCAGTGGCGGTTGTTTCAGGGGGGTTCCCTCGGGCGCCGCCGGCCAGTGTTTGCCCTGCCCAGTGGCGGTTGTTTCAGGATGGTTCCCTCGGGCGCCGCCGGCCAGTGTTTGCCCTGCCCAGTGGCGGTTGTTTCAGGGGGGTTCCCTCGGGCGCCGCCGGCCAGTGTTTGCCCTGCCCAGTGGCGGTTGTTTCAGGGGGGTTCCCTCGGGCGCCGCCGGCCAGTGTTTGCCCTGCCCAGTGGCGGTTGTTTCAGGGGGGTTCCCTCGGGCGCCGCCGGCCAGTGTTTGCCCTGCCCAGTGGCGGTTGTTTCAGGATGGTTCCCTCGGGCGCCGCCGGCCAGTGTTTGCCCTGCCCAGTGGCGGTTGTTTCAGGATGGTTCCCTCGGGCGCCGCCGGCCAGTGTTTGCCCTGCCCAGTGGCGGTTGTTTCAGGATGGTTCCCTCGGGCGCCACCGGCCAGTGTTCGCCCTGCCCAGTGGCGGTTGTTTCAGGATGGTTCCCTCGGGCGCCGCCGGCCAGTGTTTGCCCTGCCCAGTGGCGGTTGTTTCAGGGGGGTTCCCTCGGGCGCCGCCGGCCAGTGTTTGCCCTGCCCAGTGGCGGTTGTTTCAGGGGGGTTCCCTCGGGCGCCGCCGGCCAGTGTTTGCCCTGCCCAGTGGCGGTTGTTTCAGGATGGTTCCCTCGGGCGCCGCCGGCCAGTGTTTGTCCTGCCCAGTGGCGGTTGTTTCAGGGGGGTTCCCTCGGGCGCCGCCGGCCAGTGTTTGCCCTGCCCAGTGGCGGTTGTTTCAGGATGGTTCCCTCGGGCGCCGCCGGCCAGTGTTTGCCCTGCCCAGTGGCGGTTGTTTCAGGATGGTTCCCTCGGGCGCCGCCGGCCAGTGTTTGCCCTGCCCAGTGGCGGTTGTTTCAGGATGGTTCCCTCGGGCGCCGCCGGCCAGTGTTTGCCCTGCCCAGTGGCGGTTGTTTCAGGATGGTTCCCTCGGGCGCCGCCGGCCAGTGTTTGCCCTGCCCAGTGGCGGTTGCTTCAGGATGGTTCCCTAGGGCGCCGCCGGCCAGTGTTTGCCCTGCCCAGTGGCGGTTGTTTCAGGATGGTTCCCTCGGGCGCCGCCGGCCAGTGTTTGCCCTGCCCAGTGGCGGTTGTTTCAGGATGGTTCCCTCGGGCGCCGCCGGCCAGTGTTTGCCCTGCCCAGTGGCGGTTGTTTCAGGATGGTTCCCTCGGGCGCCGCCGGCCAGTGTTCGCCCTGCCCAGTGGCGGTTGTTTCAGGGGGGTTCCCTCGGGCGCCGCCGGCCAGTGTTCGCCCTGCCCAGTGGCGGTTGTTTCAGGGGGGTTCCCTCGGGCGCCGCCGGCCAGTGTTCGCCCTGCCCAGTGGCGGTTGTTTCAGGGGGGTTCCCTCGGGCGCCGCCGGCCAGTGTTTGCCCTGCCCAGTGGCGGTTGTTTCAGGATGGTTCCCTCGGGCGCCGCCGGCCAGTGTTTGCCCTGCCCAGTGGCGGTTGTTTCAGGATGGTTCCCTCGGGCGCCGCCGGCCAGTGTTTGCCCTGCCCAGTGGCGGTTGTTTCAGGATGGTTCCCTCGGGCGCCGCCGGCCAGTGTTTGCCCTGCCCAGTGGCGGTTGTTTCAGGGGGGTTCCCTCGGGCGCCGCCGGCCAGTGTTTGCCCTGCCCAGTGGCGGTTGTTTCAGGATGGTTCCCTCGGGCGCCGCCGGCCAGTGTTTGCCCTGCCCAGTGGCGGTTGTTTCAGGGGGGTTCCCTCGGGCGCCGCCGGCCAGTGTTTGCCCTGCCCAGTGGCGGTTGTTTCAGGATGGTTCCCTCGGGCGCCGCCGGCCAGTGTTTGCCCTGCCCAGTGGCGGTTGTTTCAGGATGGTTCCCTCGGGCGCCGCCGGCCAGTGTTTGCCCTGCCCAGTGGCGGTTGTTTCAGGGGGGTTCCCTCGGGCGCCGCCGGCCAGTGTTTGCCCTGCCCAGTGGCGGTTGTTTCAGGATGGTTCCCTCGGGCGCCGCCGGCCAGTGTTTGCCCTGCCCAGTGGCGGTTGTTTCAGGGGGGTTCCCTCGGGCGCCGCCGGCCAGTGTTTGCCCTGCCCAGTGGCGGTTGTTTCAGGATGGTTCCCTCGGGCGCCGCCGGCCAGTGTTTGCCCTGCCCAGTGGCGGTTGTTTCAGGATGGTTCCCTCGGGCGCCGCCGGCCAGTGTTTGCCCTGCCCAGTGGCGGTTGTTTCAGGATGGTTCCCTCGGGCGCCGCCGGCCAGTGTTTGCCCTGCCCAGTGGCGGTTGTTTCAGGATGGTTCCCTCGGGCGCCGCCGGCCAGTGTTTGCCCTGCCCAGTGGCGGTTGTTTCAGGATGGTTCCCTCGGGCGCCGCCGGCCAGTGTTTGCCCTGCCCAGTGGCGGTTGTTTCAGGATGGTTCCCTCGGGCGCCGCCGGCCAGTGTTTGCCCTGCCCAGTGGCGGTTGTTTCAGGATGGTTCCCTCGGGCGCCGCCGGCCAGTGTTTGCCCTGCCCAGTGGCGGTTGTTTCAGGATGGTTCCCTCGGGCGCCGCCGGCCAGTGTTTGCCCTGCCCAGTGGCGGTTGTTTCAGGGGGGTTCCCTCGGGCGCCGCCGGCCAGTGTTTGCCCTGCCCAGTGGCGGTTGTTTCAGGATGGTTCCCTCGGGCGCCGCCGGCCAGTGTTTGCCCTGCCCAGTGGCGGTTGTTTCAGGGGGGTTCCCTCGGGCGCCGCCGGCCAGTGTTTGCCCTGCCCAGTGGCGGTTGTTTCAGGATGGTTCCCTCGGGCGCCGCCGGCCAGTGTTTGCCCTGCCCAGTGGCGGTTGTTTCAGGATGGTTCCCTCGGGCGCCGCCGGCCAGTGTTTGCCCTGCCCAGTGGCGGTTGTTTCAGGGGGGTTCCCTCGGGCGCCGCCGGCCAGTGTTTGCCCTGCCCAGTGGCGGTTGTTTCAGGATGGTTCCCTCGGGCGCCGCCGGCCAGTGTTTGCCCTGCCCAGTGGCGGTTGTTTCAGGGGGGTTCCCTCGGGCGCCGCCGGCCAGTGTTTGCCCTGCCCAGTGGCGGTTGTTTCAGGATGGTTCCCTCGGGCGCCGCCGGCCAGTGTTTGCCCTGCCCAGTGGCGGTTGTTTCAGGATGGTTCCCTCGGGCGCCGCCGGCCAGTGTTTGCCCTGCCCAGTGGCGGTTGTTTCAGGATGGTTCCCTCGGGCGCCGCCGGCCAGTGTTTGCCCTGCCCAGTGGCGGTTGTTTCAGGATGGTTCCCTCGGGCGCCGCCGGCCAGTGTTTGCCCTGCCCAGTGGCGGTTGTTTCAGGATGGTTCCCTCGGGCGCCGCCGGCCAGTGTTTGCCCTGCCCAGTGGCGGTTGTTTCAGGGGGGTTCCCTCGGGCGCCGCCGGCCAGTGTTTGCCCTGCCCAGTGGCGGTTGTTTCAGGATGGTTCCCTCGGGCGCCGCCGGCCAGTGTTTGCCCTGCCCAGTGGCGGTTGTTTCAGGATGGTTCCCTCGGGCGCCGCCGGCCAGTGTTTGCCCTGCCCAGTGGCGGTTGTTTCAGGATGGTTCCCTCGGGCGCCGCCGGCCAGTGTTTGCCCTGCCCAGTGGCGGTTGTTTCAAGACCCAATCATCCATTCAAGATCACATTGTCTCAACGACTGGCGAGGAGCGACGTCGACGACGGTCTCACCCTCATCTGGGCGATGAACAGCCGACGGGGTTCAACCAAGAAGGACAGCATGGTGGTCTCGAAAGGATTGCTCACACCATCAAAAGAGACGGACGCCGAATATGAGGTGTTCTTACCGAGGCTATAGTGGTCGTCCGGAAGTTTACCGGCATGCAAAAAAGTCGCAATATCTTTATCTGGTGTAGCACCCATATCCGTGTTAGAGGGGCAATAAAACCATTTTTTTTATCTTTTTCTTCCTTAGCTGTAATCCTCAATTCAAAAGCGAATTGAGAAATCACGCTGTCGTGACATGCTAGGGCACCGGTGAGATGACCCCAAGCTTCCATCGTGCTTTCTAGGCACGCCATAGAACAATTGGCATTCGTAAGTGATGATAAGTTCCGTCGCGGATAAGAAACCATTCCTGCAGCTTCAGCGCATCAGATCTCAGTGGCGGCACATGACGCATGATCACAAGACGGCATCAGTCAGTCAAAGTTGCCACTCGACGAAACTGAACACCAACGTGCAAGGAGCGTCCGCCGACAACAAGGAGCACAGTTACTTTGACTGAACACCTGACATGATACTGTCGCAGAACCTGTTAGAAACCGTTTGATAAGGATCAGTGAATATGTAATCACGAGGAAATGAACATATTTGATATACTAACCAAGCACGCATCATATTCACACTCCAGCCTTTACGCCTTCAGAGTCAACACATCAAGAACTGCGTTCACTGTATGCGGTGGAGCTTTTGAGGACACTCGCATCTCTGACCCCCAATATTAATAAATGGGACAAACCAGACTGGAAGACTTGTTGCATGGGGCTGCATGCACTCCTTCCACCTCTCCTGAACATGTGGTGTATCCGACACAAACTACACTGATGTGAATGTTATTGATTCATTTATTAAGTGCCTCTGTAGGCATTGCAAAGGGGATATTTAAAACTATATACATACATTATATATAACATAATAGCACACTTACATTAATGAGCAGAACACGGGCCCAGCTACAGAAAATGAATATTACACTCGTAAGAAAGAATTATGTCTATAACTTGTTAATTCCAAAGACGAACACAGCTCTGAGCATCTAAGTTTAATAGTAAGTGTTGATGCATTGTTATATAGCAGGACATTTCATATACGTCACTGGAGCAAACGCCACCTTTTCACTTAAAAAAACAAAACAAAAAAAAACACTGCGATTGAACGAAAGCACATTATATCGAAATCATCAGACCGGCCAATTTGTGAAATCGTCGATTAGTAGAAAAGGTTAAAGATATGAGGAGCTTTCCCGCTAAAAGTTGCTGTGATTATTCGGTGACCCAGGGCTGAAACAACTTCCCCTAGGCCCTACACGCGGTGTATACCTTTCGTTTCGATTCTCAGACATTCCAACTTTCAAAGGAAGCTAGAAAAGACATATCGTATAACCGCCGATTAGAACAAAACACCAATATAGTAGGAAGGAGCTTCCTCGCTAAACGTTTCTGCGATTATGCGGTTACCTGGGGCTGAAGCAACTTCCCCAAGGACCAACATGAGACGGATACGTTTCCCATCGATTTTCTCAGACATTCCAACGTTCAAACAAAGCATGCTAAAAGTCTTATCAACCCCCGGACATATCGGGAATCCGAGCGCCGATACGGCGGAATGACTGATCAGGGGTGGAACTCATGAAATATACTTGGGAGCAGCCACGGGAGCAGCTGAAACAGCTGTTTTGGAGCAGGATGGGAGCAGCTACAACTACGTTCTGGAGCAGGCTAGGAGCAGCTCAGATCAGTTTTCATTCCACTTCAACTTGTGTCTTAGACAAGCACGGGCGCAATTTCAATTGTGTTTTGCAGCACAGATGAATATGAGTGGTTAGGGACCTAGGTAGATGGGATAACAGTGTAACAGATGCGAAAACTTGAAACTTTGTGAGCCTAAATGAGAATCAAAAAGCAAGTCCCCTATTTCTGAAGATAGCGTCCGTGATGTTTTCTGAGAGGCTTTCAGCTGCTCAAAATACAAACCAGCACTGCTTATTGCACAGCCCACACGTGCTCGACATAGTAATTGTATGTGCGAACCACGTGACATCCGTAAGCAACGGACGTGCAGTTGCGCGGAGGAACAGGGCAACAAATTTCCAGTTTATCCTATTGTGCAACTCAATATCGAAGCGGCAGACTACGATTAGCGGAGTTATGGTATTTGAAGCGATAAGCAGGAACAAGGTTAAAGTACGCCGAGCAGACCTACCGCTCGCGTGAGAGCTGCTGGCCGGCAAGGTTTCGGATCGGACCGCGTTTCAGTGCTATCAAATCAAGATTTATCTTGCGGGAATGCGGTTCCAACTTCTAACGATGAAGTACTAAAAAGAATATTTTGCTCATTTGTTTTCAAAAGGCTGACGTCTGAATCCCGGGCCGCAGAGCCTCAGGCAATCTGACGCTTAACGACTCGACCTCACCTCGGCCGGCTTGCTTAACCGCTGATGGTTGAAGAATAACAATCCAGTCGCAGGTGTAGTCGCAGGTGTAGTCGCAGGTGTAGTCGCAGGTGTAGGTGTAGCGCTTGGAATCCGAATTTTTTCGCGCGCTTCCGACTCACGATACACAGGAAGAATAAACAGAACAAAGGATTGCAAGGCCGATAAAGCTAAACGCTCATTGTTGCCAATCGAGTCGATAAAAACCAAAACCAAGACAAAATACTTTTTTTTTTAGTTAGTTTTGCGATTTGGCGCATAATGGCGCGATTTATTGGCTGTGGCGCAGATTCTGCAACATGGCGCATGGATGGCGCAGACAAGTGCGTCTGGCGCAAAATGGCGCAAATTGCGCAGCCGTACCACCCCTGCTGATGCTGTCGCACAAGTGCTAATATCCAGAGCAATATTGCACAGAAAGTATATAAAGTTTCATTCTTTCATATCTTCACGTTATACCTGCGTCAGAGAGCACGAAGAAACCCGAAATCGTCGTCAAGCAGCGGCACATGACGACTCCGCGCACCGAACAAACTCGCACCCACCAGTTCTGGGCAGTGCCATCTTACCGGTGACATCACGGCTCTTGCGAGGTCACGTGACGAGTAGTCACTCGGTTGCTATGGGATCCGAGGCAGCTCGGCTCGTTGCTATGGTACCGCGTGTGACCAATCGCGGTGAGAGGCGGCACAGGGAAAAGCGTGGCGCTACTCCGGCAGCTACGCTGCCATATAAAGTGTCTCTATCAACACCTAGGCTCTTTATTTGACGACATTTTTCTTCTAGACTAGGAAGGCACCGGCGCTTGCGAGTCGGGATGCAAAGATGGCGGAGAGGAAAGGCCATGGTCCCGGCGGCCAGTGGCGGTGGCCGGCACCGCCACAAGTCGACCTGTGCTTTTCAAGACTGCATTACAGTTTTCACGACTACATTAGTGGCCAGTTAGGAATCTTCATACTTTGTTGCCGGCATGGAGCAAAGGACACGACACTTTTATCCTATTAATGCTGCGGTGTAAGCTCAAAAACCTTTATTGGAAGACAAATCTGCAAACCTTCAATTGGAAGATAGCTGACAAGATTGCAGGTAATTCTAGTTGCAAAAAGAGGAAAACTCCCGTGCAGAATAAATTAAAATCCTCGTATAAATTCGTTAGACAAACAACAACTCTAGGCCAAAAGGAACAACGGACCACTAGCTTTTGCTTTTAAATACACTGTTCTGATGCGTTTACTATATCAACTGTGTTAATTGGCACTGTGGTATAATGCCGTTTTCAATCATTCTTTGTAGGGTAATTTTAGAAAGTATTCTTCATAAATAATCCATCTTGCGGGGATGATTACATCCCTCACAATTTCGTGCTTAAAAGTAAACCCAATCTATCTCGAGATCTCGTTATACACCTACCCTGTTCTTGCATTTTAGATCAATGATTTTATACAACAGTAACTTGCCAGTCTAAGAAAATCAGCTTTCTAACCCAAATGCTGTACGCCGTAGGGCATTTAAGAACAAGCTTGCATCAAGAATAGAGTTCTTTAGAAAACCGTTTTTTCACATCCCATGCGGTACAATGGACCCTCCGGCACGAACTGCGCATGTGCGAGAATTCTGCGGCACCGCATGCGCAGTTCGTAGCGGAGGGCGAAAGAGAGGGGCATCGGGACCGCGCTCTAGCGCAAACCACGATGGCCTTCTCTTTCGGCCATGCGGAAAGAGCGCTGAGGCCTTCCTAGTCTAGGAGGTGTTGCCAAAGCACCACCGTCGCATCCCTCCCCCTCAACACACAGCGTCCCTCAGGGCGAGTAGCGCATAACTGGTCCCCGTTCTCTGGTCGATCTTCTCGAGTCCGGTTCGTCGGAATATCCTGCCCCGAAAGTTGGACAGCAGAATTCGCTGTCCGTTCCTCGGCCCTATGTACACTAAGAACAAAAGTGTCACGCAGAGCCGCGGCAGGGATTTCCTCCGCGCACTCCACGATGGCGGTTGCGTATTTAAGTGGTCACAGCCTCGGCAGAGAGATCCACCGCACCGTACGAGGACGTCTGCATATTCAAGCTGTCGCCTGGCTAAACGAACGTTCGTTACCCCAGGTGGTCCCCGTGACAGTTCCAGGCGGCACCACCTTCCTCCATCCCTTGTGCTCATGTTAGCCGTTACATATTCTTCCCAAAATTTACAAAAAAAAAAAAAAAAATTGTCCTGTTTCTATGCGCCAAGCCATGTGAATTATGTTCAGTTTCAACCCGGACATAATGTTTCTTGAGATATGGCGCTTATGCATACCGTCAAAACAGTAAAACGTGTTAATTCATCATTTAAAAATAGTAACGTGCGTTAGTTTTTATCGGTAACGGCAACGCGTTCCTTTTATTTTGAGATAACAAAAATTTGGGGGTTTTACGTGCCAAACCTACGACGGGCATCTGGCACGCCCCAGCGGAGGACTGAGGATTAATTTCGACCAGCTGGGGATCTTTTGACGTGCAACCGAAAGCTCCGTTACACGGCGCCTTCTCCGCAATAAGCCTCCGTCATATTGCGGGCACCTCGGTCGGGATTTTGAGATAACGTGTTCCTTTTACCTGAGAGTAACGAGTAACGCATTAGGTTCCTTTTTTTCGGAAACGCCTACAGCACTGCCTGAAACGGCCTCCCAAGCGCAAGATAATAAATAATAAATGTTTCTTTCTCCGTCACATCCATGATGGAAGGAGACCGAGGAAAAAAGCTGCATAAATGCAGCTTGACGAGTCCTCTTCCCCCTCCCTACAATCAGTAGCAGTCGCAGCTCACAAATAACACAAAGTAAAAAGAAAAGAAAAAAAATACGAGCTCAGTTACAAAGTTAGCGTAATGTATCAGACCGACAATTCAAAATATGACATTGTAGAATAGAGCAAATTCAACTCTAACAATTCAATAAAAAAGTTATGACTATCACAACAAAAGCACACATATTCAGACATACAGAGAGCATGATTAAGCACTGTTATATGCGTTATGATAAATTATAAGCTTATGGCGAACAGATATAATAACTATACGTACGCCAGGACACTAGAACATTGCTCGATCAAAGTCATCAAATTACACGCTTAAAAAAGGATCGTATTTCTTTCGGTGTAGATGTTAGGATCTCCATATTTTGAGTGTTCAGATAATTAAGTAGGTTGGGTAATACATTCGATAACATCTGCTCACCGTAAGTAGTTCTGCAATTTGGCACTTTCCAGTTTTCTATATTGCGAGTTGAATATATTGGATATCTCCTCGTCAGAGACGCTAGGTTGACAAGATGACATATATTGTTCATGACTTCAGATTTGTAACTTAGGCATAATCGGGATTTACATAAACTATACACATGCAATACATTCAAACTTTCGAAAACAGATCTGCTAGGGTGATCATATGGAACATTACTTATAATTCGTACTATTTTTTTTTTTCTGGAGCACACGTTTAAATTTAAATAAAATAAAAAAAAATAAAATAAAAATAAAATATTTAAATTTTCATTAGTAGTATTTCCCCAGACAAGATGGCAGTAGTGCATATGCGAGAGAAATAAAGAGTTATAGATGATTAATTCAACACTTGCTGGCAGAATGGAGCGATGACGGCATAATATATGCCAACGACCCGTAACAACTTTACCGAAATATGATTTACATGATCATCCCACGTCATTCGTTCCGTGAATATAATACCAAGCGTTTTGAAGGGAGTCAAAACCTCAATTTTGGTCGAATCCAACACGATATGTGTAGTGATAGAGGCATTTTTATATTTTGGTTTAAACAAAACAGCCTTGGTTTTGTTCACGTTTAGTTTTAGCGCGTTAGAGTGACTCCAGCTACCCAGCTCATGGAGAGTTTGATTAGCGTTATTTGCTAGTTCAAGACAACAGTCTCCTTTAAAAAAAAAAAAAAAAAAAAACCTTATATCGTCAGCGTAAATCACACATTTTGTATTTTTGTTTACATTGACAATGTCATTAATATATAAATTAAACGAAAAAGGGCCCAGAATGCTGCCTTGTGGAATACCGGATACGATTGGCTTAATGTCAGAAGAATAAGCGTTAATATGAACGTTTACGATGAGCAAGGTATGACAAAATGAGAGCTGACGCGGTTCCACAGAACCCGTACTTTTTTATTTTTTTTTTAACGAGCAGTCTATGATTTAAATAATCAAATGCTTTGGTGAAATCAATACAAATCCCAAGGGTATGTTTTTTTATCCTCAAAACTTTGCAAAATATATTATTTTTGCTCTAGGAGAGCGAGTTCAGTCGATCGGCCCTTACGAAACAAAAACTGTGACGGAGTGGTTATATTGTATTTACCCGAAAACTTCATCAGTCTTGAAAGCAAGATTTTTTCGAAGCCCTTAGAAAACACTGATATAATTGAAATAGCTCTATAATTCCCCATGTCATTCTTATCACTCTTTTTATACAAAACAGTTACCCTGGCAATCTGCATTTTTTCAGGGAAGACCCCGCACTGCAAACACAAGTTAAAGATATATGCGTTAAACAGGAAGATAATAAATCTACAACATGTTTTATTGGCTTTATTTGCATGTCGTCAGCGTCACAACTTGCACGGTTCTTTAGTGATAAAAACGTCAGCGTCACCTCCGTATCTACAACTGGCTCAAGAAATATGGACTGCATGCTCATTCTTGTTTTCAATATATGAGCAAGAACTTTCATCAGGACTATCTCTCGGCAAGTTCACAAAATGATTATTCAAGGCGTTTGCTAACTCTTGCTCTTTTAGTTCTGCATTACCTATGCAGATTTTATCAATTCGTTTTATTTCAGATGAGCGATTAAGAACGTTGTTAATCTTTTTCCATGTGATGTCCGTCCGCTTAGCTGATGATGAAAATAGGTTGTTGAAGTATTTATCTCTAGCGCTTTTGAGTTTTTTTTCTAAGTCTGTTGCGGTATAGACGCTTTAAACACGCGCCAAATTACAGCCGCCATTGCTGACCTTCTCTTGTCTTACCGAGACGCCGAGCAACTGAAACGTTAGTTGACGATCCTCTACAAAGGCCGATGCTTTAGAAAAGGACACAGTTGAATCTAATATGGCAGTAACCTGGCCTGCTATGGTAATGATGAAGTGAAATAAACGGAATAAGAGGAAACAAAAACTGAAGGTCAGTTATGGCGGCGTCCATGCACAGCTGCTGCAAAGCGTCTATACTTTGACGGTTTTAAGATCTTCAGGCTCTCTCGTTCTTACAAATAATTCGTACAAAATTTTTTTTTTTTTTTTTTTTTTTTTTTTTTTTTTTTTTTTTAACCTTGACTAGTAGTTCTGGGGTAATCCATGACTTAAGGATCTTTCTCGATATCTTAACTGATTTATATAGAAAACATTCTCTATATATGTGTACGAATGTGTGTAAAAACAAGTTGTATGCTTCATTCGCGTACTCTTCTTCATATACCTCACCCCATCTCAAGTTTGAAAGTCTCTGCCTAAATACAAAAAGGCTGTTAGTTGTAATACTTTGAAAGGATGCATGTAGCTTTGGACTTTTATATTTAATGATCTGTATTTTTTATATATATAAAGACACCTAAATGGTCACTGATGTCAGTGGTCATAATATCCCCGATTTTATATACGGTAGGTCATAATTTGTGATGAGCAGATCGAGCAATGTTGAAGAATCGGACGTGATTCTCGTGGGGGACGTTATCACATTATTGCAGCCACCAATGTTAATTAGCAGATCCATTTGTCTTTGCCGGGGTGGCTACAAGCATGTTTATGTTAAAATCCCCCCCCCCCCCCCCCCCCCCAAGGATAATGTTATATTTGTTCTCATTAGCGTAGCTGAAATAGGTGTCCAGGAAAAAAAAAAAACGATGTTAGACATTCACCCGGCGCTCTGTAGACTACCGATATCATGCTGTGATTTACAAGAAAGGACAGCACTTCAAAGTCTCTATTAACGCGTGAGAATTCTTCTACCATTTGGCAGCAAGTATTATTCCGAACCATTAGCGACACACCACCTCCACGACCAGTTGGTCGTGGAGGTGGTCTGTCGCTGAAGGCGTGGCCAATAAATCTGACATTTGACACAACCATTAACCTTTTTTTTCAATAACCTCGTTGATGATTGGCCACCAAACGTGGCTCCGTGCAACCATCTTCACTTCTTTGATGCCTGGCTGCGTGTCATGTAAGCTAACCTTACTGACGACCGAACTCGGCAACCCCACAGTACACAGCTTTCCTGCACGGAACTGTCTCCAGCCGACGTGAAAACGGCGTCCACTCGGCAGATTATGCCAATAGTAGGGAGCCTTCATGTGCGCATGAAGGCACCCTAGCCAATAGTTTTCCAGATCCTTCTCCTATGGTGTACACCATCCTCGTTCGTAGCCTGCGCCACCGCTGCTGCCGACAACAACGACGGAAACGCCCAGCATGAACTCTTGGCACCCTGTCGTTTGCCGAGACCCCAGTCAATAGGGAGTTGTAGTAGATCGTTCTTTTCCTCCGCTACGATATCCCCGAAGAAAACGCCGCAGCTGCGCATGCGCGCCACCAGCCTTATCTGCATAGTTCAAGGTCTTGTGGCGGATTACGGAGCGCTATCCGGGTACTTAGCGGGCTGCGGAAACGGTCTACTACAATTCCCTAATGGCAGTCGACTAAGCCCATCCTCGTCGCCAATTGTTAAAAAAAAAATCTAAAGGTATTTAAAGAGGTACGGAAACAAAATGACGTAACCCCTCGCTTCACAGTCGGCCGGCGAGAAGCGCAATGCGGGCCGCGCTCGTGACGTCAGTAGTAGTTGCGAGCCTCGCCGCTTGGGGGCGTCAACGCGTGACAATCACGCCTATATCCGAGGACTGCACACCCTATTGCCCACATATAGCTTACCCGTAACATCGTTCGCGGCCATATTTTATGTGCCGTGAGCGTTCGGTTTATCGCGTGTCACACCACAGTAGCTCGAAGGGAGCAGCAATGGCGACACCTGCAAGCTATGTACATGCTTGACCTGGCAGAGGTCCCCGCATCCTCAGATCAAGCTCCTACCCATCGTCTGCGAAAAACGAAGATATTGATGGCGGGGAATGCACGTTGCGGAAGCACTCTGGAAGAATTCGTTTTAAAATTAATTTTCTTGACTTCTCTGCCTGCAGCCCAGAACCCCTAGTCTAGGTTAGTGTTTCTGGGCGGCCGGCACAACACCGACCACACCTAAATAGAGAAATAAGTGCAGATATTTCGTTTTTGTACAAGGGGTACCCCGGCATTTTCTTCATGGTCCCCGATTTGCCTGGAAATTTGCGAAACACACCAAAAAAACATCGTGGAAACAGTAAACCAAATATTGGGCCGAAATAAAATATTTTTCGCGAGGCTCTTGAATTGGCAATTTTGGCCCTCACCATATTTTTTAAATAAAAAATTTCTACTAGCAACAATGAAAAAGTGGCGTCAGCGGAAGGCAGGCGTAGGCCACCGCTCTGGGCGCCGCTGGACCTAATGGCGCTGCTGCTCTTTGGACTTTAGACTGTTCCCAACGGACTAGAAGCAGTTTGACGGTGTCAGATGCTTTGGAAGCTCGCTCCAGCACCCACGCAGTAGCACGAAACAAATGCTCAGCATAGTTCATTTCTAGACTGCCCGCTCGACCCGCAAGCCTGCCTTCTACCGACGTCACAACAGCGAAAAGCGCGGGTGTATTTGAAACTTGGTTAGGGCATCAGTTTCCCTTGCCGATTTCACAAGAACTGTTTGGAATTTCGCGATACTAAAGAGCGTATACCGGAAAAGGTAAAGGTCACTGGTTCGCAAATATAAATCTAGCTGCTCAAAAAATCGCCAGAGCAGCCTTTGGATACATGGCTCACGACAGTCCAGCTCCGCACGCCGCCACGTGAGGCCCATGCCACGTGCGGGGCGGCTGCGAAGCCCGCTGCTCTCCGAGCCAGGCGCAAGTGAAGCCACCGAAAGTTCCAGGCTTGTCCCGGAGGTCGGGCGTCTGCTGAGCTTCCATTCGGTCACTGAATGTCTTTGGGTGGGTTTTAATAATCCCGTTTTGAATTAAATCCCGATAATAAGGCATTTGAACGTGGGGCGTATGCACACCTGATCAACTAGAATCTCACAACTTTCCCATAGAATGGCTTCCGAGACATATCGGGTCTGCATACGCTGTTACTGCTCCACGAGCAGGCTCTCTCGAGATGACGAGAAAAAATCCAGCGCCCTGAACGCTGTTCAAATCAGCATTCGGAAGAGTTGAAAAGACTCCCACGCACTGACTTCCGGGACAAGCCGCTTACTTCCGGTGACTTCCTTCCCGTTTGCTCAAAGCGCCATCCAGCCCCCTAGTGGAGATCCGTGGTGGTGGCATCCCGGATGTCGTCCACAGTACCACTGTCACATTCTGCGCAATTCAAAAGAGGCGATTGATCGTTTTTTTTATTGTTTTCTTCTTGTCACGTGCCCCTGTGAGAAAAAAAAAAAAACATTGCAGTGGCGGTGAAAAAGACCGCCAACGCCTCGAGTGCTTTTGCTTCCCATCTTGGCGCAGGAACCTTCAGAGGTAATACTCATCTTAAACCACAACGAATAGAGGAAAAATGCTAATTTTGGGGGGCTTAAGTTGTGTTTTGCCAAGTTGTGTCCGTTAATGCCCTAGTCTGTTCAAATTGAATTTGCATTATATAATTAGACTAATCAATTCTCCTCTCGTGTAAAGGATCTCTTGACGTTTTCAGTTATTTCCTAACCACATGCAAATAATTATGCTGCCCGCTTCTCAACAGTTATTTAGGCGGCTCGGGACTAGTCAAGCTGTGTTACAGCTTTTCTCCCTTCTCCCCTTCCAACTGTAAACTGTTGGCAAAATAAAGGCATTTACTCTAAAGCGTGGATGAGCGGAGTTCAATCGCCACGTGCCCTTCCAGGCATCCACGGAGCGAAGCAGAAGGGGAACGTACCTCACCGGAAATCGTTAAATACACTCGGCCGTACATTCAACCCGCCAAATTCGCCGTGACAAAGGAGTGACTCAAGCCCGGCGCGGCACCAGTACGACAACGGACGACATACCTCGACCAAAACAAGATAGAAGCTGCCGCAGATTATCGCGCCGACGGCCATTGGCCCGGAACACAGCGACAGTTCTTTAACTCTGAAACAAGTTCAGAAACTCGTAGGTGACTCCAGAATCAAATTTACTTCGCAAATTCGAGGGAATCGTGCTCGTGAAAGTCGAATATTAGCGCTCATAATTATTATTAAAAAAAACAGCAACACATAGCGACGTGAAATTGTGGCGCAATAGTAACTGAAGGCAGGAATAAAAACGAGCGTTTCTTGGATTATACCGCTCCAAAATCAACTGATTCAAGCAGCGATTGTTACGAGGGGCTCCCGTTCTGCATTTCAGAGTAACTTGACTGTAGTTGAATGACTTTCAGCTGCAGTAACGGAGCAAGTTATTCTTTTTCTTTTCGTTACACAAGATTCTATTGAACCCCTGCAAGCAAGCTGCGCCTCTTTCTTTCCGCGTGGCCGCACTCAGTGAACACGGGGCGTTGCGCAACCTTGGCGCAGGTCACGATCCCGGCTGCAGCCAGCTGCAACACGCTACCGGCTGTTTCGGAGAAAAGAAAACCGTTGTTCTCACCCCAAAAATAAAGTACGCATCGCCGAGTTTCCGTTCAAATGTAGCGGTTGGGAGGAAGATGTGAAACTTACCGTTCACTCATTGTAAAGTTCGAAGCGAATTTCGAGTACTTAAAATCGAAGGAATAAAACGCCGGAGGACAAGCACATGACAACCACGTTCTTTCATTTAGCAACGACGTATGTCTACGCCACTTGTCCTCCGTGTTTTATTCTTTCGATTTTAAGCATTCATAATCAACTGGCTCTGCCTTTACCAGTCCAAATTTCGAGTATTTTCGATGAAAACAATTGCGGCGTTTGTAGCCCGCGAATATGTGGAGCTGATTGGCGTCTGCTACCGGGAACCTATACGGTTTTCTAATCGAAAATTTACCAAAATCGCTTCTATGACCTTGGTCATAGCCTCCTCTATACCAAGGTCTTTATCTTATACCAAGGCTATGCCTTGGTATAAGATAAAGGTACGTCCTGAAACTTTGGCGCCCGGTCACGAGCACTACGTTTGGGCAGAGACGGAGCGTTCGGCGATGCCTTATTCCTTTTTGTGGAGAAAAAATACTTCTTTGACTTCAACACCCGGTATCCTTCGGGCTTCATGACCAGGCGCATTTCATAAAACTTGCGCCCAGCGAAGACGTGGACGAAGGGAGGACACAACCGAGGCGTCTTTGCTGCGCATTATGAAATGAGCGACCAACTAGCCCAAACTTTCAAAACACGTGGTCCCAAAGCTGGGCCGTAACATAACCGTAACATAAAGTCCCTCTATCCTGGGAAAAGTAGCGTCAATCATTGTTGTAAAAATGCTCGAGGCACGTGCCGCGCTCCACTTCTGAGGAGAACATAGCGTCTGAAATCTAGCTCAGTCCTGCGCTGTGCCGCCATGATCTTCCCAAGGGCTGCACGTTGCACGTGCCTGGTGCATGAACGCACCTTGCGCTACTTTTGAAACATGAAAGGGCTTTACCGTAACAGAGCTTGGCGCGCTTGCTGGTGGTACAGTGCTAATCACAATGGACCTTTTTCCAGTAAGCGCACGCGTACAACCCCTCTCCAGGCCTTGCTTCCCGGCATTTTCGCAAGGCCGAAATTCCGGTCCACAAACATATTCAGCAGCTACCTATTTCATCTTTTTTGGCGATTCTTGCTATAGCATACGCCAGTATGGGGCATAAAAGGAAACAAAGATCAACACAACGGCACGATGCCAATGAATTCTGACGGGCAGAGGCAAGTTGGGCTGCACTTGGTTTGTAGTTCAAAGACAACCTCGCAGACGGCGCTGGTTACTGAAAAAATAAATGGCGGCGGAAAGCGAAAGAAAACTAGGTATTTTCTTATTAACTGATGGCAAGGGGGTTTTATAGCCTCACTTTCTTTTCAGTGAATACAGTTTGCACATTTAAATATTCTAAGCTTCAATGGTAAAACAAAATAGCCAGGTGGCGTAAGCTACCGCCCGATCCAAAGGGCTCAGCCGGATTCATCCATCCATCCATTCAGCTCCGTTGGCTATAAAGGGGTATTCACACGAGGGCTCGGGGAGGGATGCGTGTGACGTCAGTGGCACCAGCGGGATTCCCTCCCTGACTCCAACGTTCACACGAACGGAGCCGAGACGCATTTAACGGTCGCATTCTCGAGAACAGGAATCGGTACGTGCTGACGAGAGTAGAGAAAGGGAGGCGATACGCGACTATGGCAGCAGCTCTATTAGACGCGGAAGACGACCAAGTGCTCCTCGAACGGGTAGATGCAACACAAAGGATGTGGACTCAAAAAGCAGTTGTATCAGGAGCGGCCTGAGAACGGCATAGGTGAATACGGAAGCCTCCTTCGGGTGCCTCGCACGACACGCGCAACAGCCACAAGTTAGGCGATCCCGATGGAACCGCCGCTATCTCGCGGAGCAAAATCTGTCTGTCGATCCGTCGACGAAACGCCGTTCCATGAACTGGTTGCTACCATGTTGCGTCTACTGCACCGGAGAAAGGAAAGCCACGCTTTGTGTAGCCTCCACCCTTCCCTGGCATTAATAAAAAAAAAGAACTGTTTGTGCGACAGCCATTCCATGATCAGGGACGCCTGTTCAGTTATAGCCGATTCACACGACGGACCGAATCGCCATTTTCGTCCGCGAACCGTGTATCACGTGACCGTCAGGTCACTCCTTCTTGCGATCCTCGCCTCGTCCGCGGACGCCCGAACTGATAAAGTCGAGCGCTTTTTCACTCGCGGATTTCTGACCGAGGACCTGGAATGCCTTGGCTTGGAAAGCGTTGTCGAGTTTGGCAACATCTAGTTTTGTTTTTTTTTAGTTTGAGCGGGAAACATTTTACTAAAGACCCCGAGACTGTGACGAGAAGGGACGGACAAACACATGGCCGGCGAATCTTGCGCGAGCTTTGCTGTCTCTGGCCCTTGGTACGGCTCAAACTTAAGCAGTGGAGCAAGCATAGATGAAGAGAGAATAAAACAATTAAAACAGGGACAACACAACCACATCTTTCATATGAAAGGTGTGGTTGTGTTGTCCCTGTTTTAATTGTTTTATTCTTTCTTCATCCATGACCTAAACCAACACGCTCTTCTCCCAAGCGGAGCAAGCATGTTTTTCGTTTCGCTCGTAGAGCATTTCCCAGCGCTTTGAAAGGCGCGTTGTGGCCACAAATTGTCAAATTGTCAAAGAGATGGACGAAGTCCCCGGTACGTATGACTAGAATGAATCTCCATCCCTTATTACGTCCCAGCATGCACGTTTAAAGGAGCTGTGCAACGATATTCAATTGGAATGTTTTTCTCTCTACACGAGCTTACTGGCACACCTGGGACTCAAGGATACTCACACGCAACGCCACTGACCAAGAAGCTCCTTTGTTGAGGTGTAATTTCAAGAACAAAAGCGATCATTTTCATTCAATCTCTCCTTTGCAAAATTTGATGACGTAACTCGGGGATCGGAGTACACCCAAGTGACGATATTTGAATGCGGTTCATAGATTGGACCCGAGCATTGCGTGGGCACTCGACTTGGGCTCGTGACAATTGCTAGCCCGAGAAGCATTCGGGTTGTGACCCGTGTCCGATCGCTGCAACGACGACAACAGCCGAGCCATAACAATGTCTGGAACTCAGCGCGTGTCCTGCGCTTTGCCAACCCCAGCGCGTGGCTATGATCAACACTGGCGGCATATAATCGGCTCCAGATCACGTGGCCGCTTGTTCTGGCTGCGAGTTGAGGGGGTGAACGCTGCTCGTTTTTGTTAAATTTTTTTCTGGGACTTCTATTGCGTGGGGTGAAAAACGAACGCGTGTTTCATAGGTCATTAACGTTAGGGATCCGTTTTAAGCGGTATTTGTGCACAGTACGAAAATTGTTGCATCGCTCCTTTAAGCAGCACTCGCACCACCCAGTAAACTAGCGCCCGTGTTTGTCTTCAATCTTGTGTACGTCTTTTTTTAGCGCTTTTAACCATGGTTCAATTAAGTCAACACCAACTAGCCCAACAACAAGTTCTTTTACAGTAAACTTCCCCTTTTTTTTAACTCTTTGTTACGTTTCCTGGTAGGGAGACTTCTGCTTCGACATGGCTCGGTTGCTTAAAGGGAATCCAAACTTAAAATATACAAAATAACATCAAGAAATAACCAGAATAGGATCAGCTGAACCTGTAATTGATAATCGCATGGCTGTATTTTGAGCACGTGGGTATATGTTTCCTTGTAAATGACGGGATTTTGACGAGCGTTTCAAGATCAGCCATCGAAGATACGGCAGATCCGGCGCGGCTTTGACGACATCATGCCATGCAGGGTCAAGCGTACCGTAGTTACAAGCTTTGCCACTTGGAGGCGTCAAAGCGTTACAATCTCGCTTACTCCAAGTACCCGAGGGCTGTAGCATATCGCTGGGCGGCGGAGCTGCCTCGAGTAGGCGATGGCCGACCAACTTTTTTTCAGCAGTCTGGTTGGGACACGCGTGTTGAAAAATATATTTTACACGAAAGAAATAAAAACTTTTAGAGCAATATTGACGGCGCAAGATTTCTTTCAAATTATGCGCGCAAAGTCTTTGACGTCACGAAGTGGTCGTACACTCTTTCCACTTCAGCGAGATGGTCATACACTCTTAGAAAAAAAGGGTATCTATAGTCCCTAAAGACTCAAGATCTATAGTCCCTAGTCCCAAGACCGTTCTTCCCTAAAGGGAGGAAAGGACTTGTAACCTATGTTCCTTTAGAAAGGGAGAAACTTTCGTCCCTGAAGCAGGGGAGCAAAGAGTTCCTCAGTCGCCTGCATCTCATTATGGCGGCCCCGAATCGAGCAAATCGAGCTCAATAAGGCTCAACGAGGACACTACGTCTCTTGTACGGGACGAGAGGATACTTCGCGCACTTTACGTCCTACCTTTGCTATCCCTCGAGCCACAATTCCTTCGTCAACCGCACATCACGGAGGGATGGAAAACCAATTCGAGAAACGAAAAGCCGCTCTTAAAAGAACAAACTCGAAGCCGCTGTTGCACGGTAACCAGAAATTATCGCGTAGCGTGCAAAAAGGTTAAATCGCTTGCCACCAGATGGTATCAGCTACATAACGGGATGTAATGGTTTGTGCTGCATGAGACAAAAACTAGACGGTTACTAGAAAACCATCTACCTGTAGAATCAGTACTTGCAAATATCACCAAGCTTATAAAAGAAATGACAAAATCATTGTGAAGCAGTCGTGTCTTACCGCCATAATTTTTTGTTTTGTCCTGCTTATAGTACAAACAAACAACAATACCGCCTGCATAATTTACGTAATAAATAGTAACAAAATGTGAAAATAAGGATGACGCGAGGACTTCACTTTTGTAGTATCAAACCTTGTGCTTAGGATCGAAAAGCTACGTCAAACAACGTGCGGAGATAAAAAAATAAAAAAGTACAGCATAGTTGTTTTTGCTTAGGAAAATATAGCTTCTTTTTTTTTTTTCTGTGCAAAGCTTTTTTTTTTATTTGCGCTACAAGAGATGACCATGAGACAAAAATTTCTAGGGTTGTAATAGAGAAGTTTGTATGGCCATTCCTGATGAACATACGCACGACTATGACAGACAGGGTAGCGTATATCGAAAGAAACTGCTTGTGCCACTGCATTGCAAAGTACTTCGAGTCTAATCTTAAAATTCAAGGCATGAAATCTAAATATACCAGGTTGGAATACCGAATAAACCACGTTGGAACAAGGTCAGAATTTATAAATAAAAATTTTTCTATAGACCTTATTGTTTTTTTTTTTGTTTTTTTTTTGCATATTGATTAAGTTACATCACAAGCTGTATAACGGGATACGGTGGTCTGTGCTACGTGTGCTAAGAACTAGACGTTTACAAGAGAACGCCCCGCCTTTTGAATCGGTACCTACAATTATCACGAAGTTTATAAAAAAAATGGCTAAATCATTGCGAGGTGGTCGTATCTCACCGCCATAAGTTTTTCCCCAAAGCTGGGTTCATACTGCTTATACATCATACAAAAGGCAGTGTGCAAACAGATTCAAACATGATTCACAGCGAGACTGAGCTTCGAATGCCGCACGGCAGCGAGTTCAGGGAGACACTTGGCACGCGGCATTTGAACCACGGATATCGTGGTGACTGATATCTGCAGACTGAATTTGGTATAAAGGGTTCGGAGTTTTCGGTTTAAACCGATAAAAACCGATAAAAGTGCGCCGAATCCATTTTCGTAAATTCGGTTTTAACCGAAAAAAGGTCAGGTTTTAGGTTTGGCCTTTTCGATTTAAACCGATAAAAACCGATAAAAGTACGTCTAATTCATCTTCTAAAATTCAGTTTTAACTGGAAAAAATCACTGGTGACCTTCCAGTCGTACCGCAGAGCCTTGGCGAAAAAGGGGAACGACAGCGTCTATCGAAACGTGTCCGAATGTATGGGATACGCGGATGCCATCACTACGTTTTGGTTTAATGTGCGCATCATCGCACATTAAATCAAAACGTGAAGTTAGAAATGCTCCATGACTTCGCCATGTACGAGCGTGTTTCCAAAATCGCTGTGAGAAAAACTGACTTGATGCAAGCTCTGCATGCTGTGTTGCACTTCAAAACGCCGCACCGTGTCTCTTTTGGCGGTCACAATTGGTTGATTGGCCGATTTTGGCTCAGGTGCGCTTCACCTCCTCAGCCGGCCAGTGTCCAGTGTTAGCTTTGAGAGGGCATTCTCGAAGCTCAGGGTCATATTAACAGGAAAGAAAGACAACTGATCAACGAGGAGAACCTGGGAAAGTGCATGTGTGCGTACTATAATAAGATCACGTAATCCTGATGTACAAAAGGTGAAGTTCCATGTTATTTCGGCATAGGCTTTGTATCTGACTTGCTTGTACTTCTGTTGTTGTTTTCTTGTTTACTTTACAGTTGCACATATTTGCCAAATTAAGTGTCCGTTTATGTTTCAATGTATCTTTGCCGTTATTCTTTGAGCGATCACAAATATCAGAGTTAGAAGGACCATCTTATCCGGTGTCCGTTGGTGTTCATTTTATATTCACCGAGAAAAGCCGATAAACTTTTGTGGGCATAAATATACGCCGAAAAAAACCGAAAATTGAGTTTTAAAATAAACACCGAAAAAAGTACGCCGAATTTTGAAAAAATAGAAACCGAAAACGAGGAATTCTATGTATAATGTATAAGCAGTGTGGCCCCGGCTTAAAGGTTTCTAGTAGAAGAAAACACCCCAACATGACCCGCACAAAGTGCGTAATAAATATTAAAAATATTAAAAGAAGGACGAGACAGACGGACTACACTCTATAGTATCAAACCTCAAGCTCAGGCTCAAAGAGCTCGTGCTCAGCCCCCAACAAGGCGTACGCCATGTGCCGTAGTGTGAACCGGGAGACCGACCAGAACGTGACGACCACCAGCGGCACTGCGCATCGAACACCCTACGCCCTATGCGAAAAGGGAGTTGTCTACAATATCCCTATGTCATGTGGCACATGCTACATAGGGCAAACAGGGAGGTGCATAAACGACCGCACTAGAAAGCATGCAGCCTCTGGGGCCGCACTAACGTCGGCTGGCCACCTTTCGGCACATTGTCGGGAATGCAAATGTGCTCCCGACTTCACAAACGTCACTGTCGTCGGCCGACACCGGAAAGAGCTTGGGAGGGAGATCCTCGAGTCGCTGGCCATTGAGGAGAGGGGGGGAGAATGCGTAAGTGTCGCCTCCATTGCGCTCTTTCCTAAAGAAAAAACATATATCTGCGGGGAGCGGCCCCTCGGACCAACCAAGTCGGGACCATTTGAATGCATTCTATCTACGATCCGACAGAGGAAGAAGAGGTTACCTCTACGGAAATTGTCGAGGAAAAGGAAGATTTTATTAGAAGGTTGATAGTCCAGCAGTCTTTAGGACGGTTCTCACATGCAGCGAAGCGCTGGTGTAGCGCTGCTCACGTGCCGTCAGTTACTTATTGTCTGCCATGAGCAACAGTTTTGACGGTGCGATACAAAGCTGGTGAACGCTCCCGTCAGCACGTGCTTAGAGAGAGGTCAGCACTTTGCTTGTAGCGCTCCGCTGCATGTGTGAACAGGCCTTTTGTTTTCTCCTCTCCTTTGCTTTTCCTCTACGTTCAGCTGGTATTCAAGGAAGCATGTCAAACCAACCGGCTCAGCTCCAGGCCGTCATGGCAAAGCTTGTTTCACGTACACGTTGTGTTTATTTGGTCAAGTGATATTCGTGGTAGGACATTTGACTCAAGTTTGAAACCGCACGTGGCACGGGTAGTCGTGCCAACATTTTTGGCGCTGAGGTGTCGCCAGAGTTGCGCGTTCATCTCCGTAGCGCCGTCTTTCCTGCACGGCATGTTGATCCCGCTCGTCAAATGACTGAATTGCTCAAAAGCAGGGGAACGTGGGGCGCGTGCAATGCCTTCTTTCCTACACGGCACTTGATCCGGCTCCTCACGTGATCGGATCTCGGCGAATAGCGACGCGGCGGCACGTGGAAAACACACGCTCAATTCTGGCTCCAGTAGGGAGCCTATACAGGAACTCTAGAAGCGCTCGGATGGCGGTGTGCTGTTCGCTACCCCTGTACAAAAAGCTGGAGGATGAAAACAGAATACCCACCGCTTTATCCCACGACGGCATCTACCACGGCGAATAGGATATCTTTTTTACTACTATTCGAACAAAACAAAACTAAGAAAGGAATGTCTCATCAAATTGAAAACAGGAAAGCGAAATTTGATAACCCCTCCCGTGTGCACTAAACACCTCAGCAAAAGCGACACCGTGTATCCTATTGGTTCCAATGTATTCTGTGAGTGTGGGTCACTTATTAGTTCCATGCTGACTCCTTTTTGAATTTTGTAAACCAGTAAACCAACATGTCTTCAAAAAGACTGGCAGGAAGAAGGGGTGGCTGGCTTCCTGAGTGGTTTCAATTAAATCCACGCTTATTATCGACGCGAAACGTGAGAGACCCCCTCGCAATTCATACCTTAAATGCAGTAATTCAGTGACACTTCAGCGTCCCAACAACCGCTTGTGTGTAAAACTTTTGCGGACCGACATGCACATAATACGCGATGTGCTCCTCGGCGAGCGATTTTAAATTAGTAAACAATTCTTAGTAAAAATAGGATAGAACAAATGAATCAATCGCCTGAATTTGCCGGGCCATGGCCGACAATTTAAGAATTTACGAACTTTTCTGCTTGCCTTTAGAGCAGAAGTCGCAATGTGACCAACTTCTTTGACGGCTATTCGAGTCGGCAAGAACTAAGCGTCAGTTGCTGACGAGCATTTGCTCGGCAGGAACTGTCCAGTCACACTTGGATACAGTGGCGTACCAACTGGATATTGAGTGGGAGGCAAACCAAACCCCCTTACCCCCTCCCCCTTCCCTTCCCTCCCTCCCTCCCTCCCTCCCTCCCCCCCTTTCCCCCCCAGGGCCGGGGGGCGGTGCCCTTGGTATCCCTTACCCCCCCCCCCCCCCCCCCCCCCCTGGTACGCCCATGCTTGGATAGAAGCGTCGGTATCGGCAAGCTCAATGTTGGTGCAACAAGTGTGCGGCGCTTTGCAACACAACCCTGCACAGCTAAGAAGACAGCACGTCATTTACTCCGGTGAATGCAAAACCTCTTTCAACAGCAGCCTCCGCAGGTCCGAAAAAAGGAATCAGAGGCTGTGAATAGCCCTGAAGCCCCCCGCGCAAGCTGTAATGTGAAGCTTTAGACATCTTTTTAAACCTTTTAAAGTATTTCTAATATAAAAAGCTGCTTCGAGGCGCTTCTATTCATCAGAAAGATCACTCACAAAAACCTTATACGCGTTTCCTTAATAAATAAATCGTTTTTAATCTACATAGATGCGAACTACCATAGCCACTACGTGCATCGATAGCGTGACGTCTGCTCACATCCTACCAGCTGCGCCACAGGAGGGCGCCCGCGATGTGGCGCCACCAAAACATCTCGTCGCCATAGAGTTATTAAAATGTACGCTAGAGGTTAAACTGGCGCTATACTTCGTTTCAGCCTAGAGTTCCTGTATATAGCTCGGTAGCAGAGTTGCGCATTCAGCCTCGGCGAGTGGCCGTAGCGCCGGCTTCCCCGCACGCCCTGGATGCTTTGCTCCTCAAGTGACTAAAATTGGCGAATAGCGGCGCCGGGCGCGCCGCCGCGCGAGGAAAACAGGAGAGGAGGAAAAGGAGGCGGAAAGCAGGGGAACATACGCCGGGGCGCGAGAAACGTCGGCGGAGCGACCGTAAAGGTGGCTTTCTTGCACGCCACCGGATGCTTTGCTCCTCACGTGATGGATCTCGGCGAATAGCGGCGTGGCGGCGCGGGGAAAACAAATGCGCAACTCTGGCTCCCGTAGGGAGCCTATAGACCTTTTCTGCAAGTGCGCCGCCATCTTGAATTGACGTCACTTCCAGTATGGGCGAAAACATTGTTTTGCCTTTGCCACGCCAATAGAAGGCATTTAGGATATAAGCGTAACCGTCACACATTATCGTTTGTCTCCCCCTTATGTTTTTACTAGTTACAGGATGAAACGTTTTAGTATTTTTTCATCGCCCATACCGGATACGCCTATTAGGTGGCTGGGGACGAGAGTACACAGAAAAGGTCTATACAGGAACTCTATTTCAGCCTAAGTCCATTCGCAGCCGATGCTAGAAGCGCGAGCTCCGGGCTTTCGGCATCCCTGCCAAGCACGCGCGCTCGTGCAGTGCAAGTAGTAGTATAAAACGTTTATTTGAATCGCTTCAAGGGCCTCCCCCTTGAAGCGGTTCAAATAAACGTTTTATACTAGAGGAATGAGTCAATGGCATCGCGGCCTGGACTCAGCATGCACTGTTCAGGGCCACATGCTCGCGCTAGACTTCTTAGCGTGTTGAGCCCAGCAGCCAAGCCAATCCAGTAGCAATGGGCGGGGCCACTTATCTCTGGGTGGGGTCTAGAGCATAGGGTTATTGTAATGTACGCCAGAGGTTCAACTGGCGCTAGTGTGCCGACGCAAATTACAGCACACCGCAACCAGTCGAAAGTAGAGTTCCGGTAATGCATTTCTATGGAAAAAAGTGAGTGCATTTTTTTCCCTGCGCTATATCATAAGAGTAAATCTCCCGAATTATTCGTACGTACTACACTGTAAAAGAAATCGTAAGTTAACAGCCTTTTTCAAAACTGGAAAGCGCCGTGAGAGGCGCGCGCGGGCAAAACGCCGTAGAGGCCACGTGACGGTGCGAGTCAGTAAATATACGGCTTGTAGCTTGGAACATTTCTCAGTCTGGCAGGAAAAATAGTTTGTCAGTTACGGCGTTTTTCTTTCAAATTCAACGAATTGAAAAAGCTGCTAAAACGGCTTCGTACGTGTATTTTAGAGCACCGTCGGACACTATTAGCGCGAACACGACGTCGGCGCTTTTCAGCATGAAGGAAAACGAGCCAAACGAACCAAGGACATCTGGAAAGCGAGGGAGACGGCAAGAACTACGCAGTAACACTGGATCAGTATACTACCCGTGCATGTACCATCAAAATAAATTGAATGCCGCGTAATATATTCACATTTTAAATAAGTAAGTACCGCTTTATTCTTTCTGCCCGTGCGAAGATGCTTGTTCCGCGTTCAAAACAACACCCGCACGCTCGAAATCTTTGAGAACAAGTGCCCGATAAAAGCTGCTCGGCAGAGAGAACAATACAAAGAGGCATCTATCAATTAAAACTCGTTGTTGGCCTAGTTGGTTCATGATGCAGTCTAGAGGTTTTTGCGCGACACAAGGCACATTCACAAGCGAGTAGACACGGACATCTATCATAGCCCACGTACTTTATTCTTTTCGTTTCGAATGATTTTATCCGCTCATAAAGATGCACGACTGCTATACTCCTCACAAAGAGAATAAAAAAAAAAATCGCAATGCGTACAAAAGAATAAAAATGAAAAGCTAGGAGGAAGCATGACGCTGCATGCGGTCAGGCTCCCTGGACGCGCCCGCAAGCAGCTTGTTCCTGCCGCGAGCGGCTGTGTTCCTCGCCTGGCTCGTGGCGAGCCAACAAAAGTGGCTCTGATGCAACTTGCAGCGCACCACTGTTCGCTCCCGTGTACGCCGCGATACAAGGGAGCTCAGCTTGAAAAGCACGGCAAAAGTTTGGAGTCTCGTAAACCAACAACGTCAAAGTGGCTGATATTTCTCTCTATTGCCATGAAATAGTTTTCTAGCATATTTTTTTCCCATGAAGAACCCAATTAATCTTCAATGTTCATAGAACCCGCAGCAGAAGTCAGTTTGCGTTTTATTGCTCGCTGTTTCGCACCAAAAAAAAAGAAAATTAAAACTCGCGTATGATTTTGCTTTTGCCTCGACCGGACTCGGCCCCCTACCTTTGAAATGACGTGACCGTGACGTGCTTTTCTACCGGAGACGGAAGTTCTCCCAGCCGAGCTCACTTATTGGACACGAGCACAGCGCCACTCGAACGTATACGATCAAAAACAATCAATCCGTCAACGAATAGTTCAAGTTGCGTTCGCAGGCAGTGAGTGCCGAGATGGCACTTATCATCGCTCGCGAATGACATGTTCTCCCCCCCCCTATGCAGTGCTTAAAAAAAAACCTCAAAAAGAAAGAAAAATTTCTTTTTAACAGTTTGGTTGGAATTTGGAACACGTGTGTCAAAAAACCAATTTTACTCGAAAAAAAAAAATTGGACAAAGATTGAGGGCGCGAGACGTGATTCAGTCGGTAGTCACCTCCTTTCCACTTGTTTTCTCTCTCGGCCTTTCGAGCGCGGGGAGGAGAGGTGGATCGACTTGGCCTTCGCGTTGAAGTGGAAAGATCGAATGACCATTCCGTGACGTCATGAACTTTGCTCGCAGAATTTCCAAGAAATAAACTAACCCAGCTGAAAAGTAGTGAAAGCGCACAATCAAGACGAAGATGGAGAGGCAAACAGGACAAGCGCTGACTAACAACTGAACTTTTGTTCGAAAACAGAAACAGCGAAAACCGCAAATGTTACAGAAATGCACTTCTTTTTAGTGAAGGAAAAGTGAGGTCTGACTGATACACTTATGAGGACGTTCTTTTTTTTTTTTTTTATCATGTATGTTTCAAGTACGTTTCTCGCCACCTTTTTTTTACCTTTGTAGTGCCTTGAAAGTTGGGAATGCAACGGCAATCTCTGCAATGTATCTGTGAATGTGGTCCTGTTGTCCATATTGCTCTAATTTTTTTTTTCTCGCGTAAAATTCATTGCTTGACACGCGTGTCCCAACCAGACTGTTAAAAAATGTTTTTTGTTGTTGTTTTTTTCTTTTTAGGAGCCCTTTATGAGCCATCGTACCGGTGCCGAGGCACTTGATGACCGCGTCATTTCGATTTTCAGTTGGGTTGGAAAGCTGAGGAGGAAGAGGTCGAAAACTGATTATAAACCTTTTCTATGTGCTCTCGACCCCAGCCACCTAATAGGCGTATCCAGTATGGGCGACGAAAAAATACTAAAATGTTTGAGCCTGTAACTAGTAAAAAAATAAATGGGAGGCAAAACGATAATGCGTGACGTTTACGCTTATATCCTAAGTGTCTTCCACTGGCGTGGCGACGGCAAGACAATGTTTTCGCCCATACTGGAAGTGACGACAATTTAAGATGGCGGCGCCCTTCAAGAAAGGGTCTATAACGTGAGGCAGCCTAAGTTCTAGGCTGTACATACATACACACATAATTTTTTTCTTCATGCACGAAATGTTGCCATTTGAGAAAAAAAAACTCGCTTTTGAAACAAATTTTTTTTTTTTCTTATTCAGAGTAGCATTTTAGATTTGTTCGAAATTTTGAGAATGCGCCGGGAGCGGTCGACCGGTCGTGTCCGCTTGCGTCGCATCGGCAAGAGAGGTCCCTCGGGCGAGAAATGTTGGCGCGTCGCAAGCATCAAGTTGGCGGCGATCATCGGCCACTTTCCACGGGTCTTCCCAACCGAGTGCAATGTTTGTTGAAAAGCGCAGTGGCGCCGCTGGCATGGCGCTCACGATGCCCCCAAAGCAGCTGCGATCCTGGGAGTGGCCATTATTGAACTGGTCTCGTCTGGGCTTTAGCCAACTTCTCATCAGGAATCCTCCTTGGAGGAGCGCAGTTAGCGTTCGGCGCATGCGCAGTGGCGACGAAGCTATTCTAAAACTGCCTAATGGCGCTCTCGTACTCCGAGTGCATGCCACGGAGTGCGATCCACCGACGACGAGTCGCGAGCCATTCCCGGCGATTCGGATGCGAACACAGGGTGGACAATAATGGCGGCACAAACTCCGATTCTTAGGAAATCCCATACGGTAGAGCACAGAATAAAGAATAATTCGGTGTGCAGCATCGACCGTCTCGTGAAAGGTGAGAGACTCCACCGGTTCGGGCATGCGTCGCGGCGTCCCTCCTGCTCAGATTTCTAAGTCATTTTTGGACTCCCTCGTCGACTGAGGAAACTGTCAAACTTGGCAGGGATCTCGCAGCGCGATACACGTCGACATGCCATCGGCACAGCACCGTTAAGGCCTGTTCACACATGTAGCAGAGCGCTACAAGCGTAGCGCTGACCTCGTGCTAAGCGCGTGCTGACGGGAGCGTTCACCAGCTTTGTGTCGCAGCGTCAATACTGTTGTTCATGGCAGACAATAAGTAGCAGACGACACGTGAGAAGCGGTACATTAGTGCTTCGCTGCATGTGTGAACCGGCCTTTAGAGAGAAATTCTTTTTTCAGGAAAGAACAAACCAGTTCCGGAAGCATAATTCAGGTTTCGGCTTTTCAACCCAATTGCTTTTAAGCGCCGAGGTCGCTGGGAATCGTGTGAATCGCGATGGTACGTTTTCTATCCAAGCATTGCGGGAAACGACCGGCGTTCATACAGGAGAACAGACGCGCATGCGCCGTTGTGCATGCCGCAAAATAATGCGAGAAAATTGTTCGCCAAAAGTGAAAAATAAATTATTGTACTTATTTTTCAAATCAAGCTGTATCAGTGCGAAAGGGTTGCTGTGGAAACATTTTTTTCTCAAGTCGGCCACACAAAGCAAAAAACCTGAACCTCACCACAATAAAAAAAAAAAAAAAAAAAAAAAAACGTAGGGTTTTAAATTTGTGTAGGAGCATGTTGGTAAAAGGCACACAACATGTCTTCGATCGACAGGGTGCACATGCTGCTCGGTTCCAAGCTCGACCGCAAGCACTTCAAGAGACCGCCGCCCATGAATACCTGGGAATGCTCGACTCCCTGCGTCGGCGGAAATTCGGCCGGCTCGTTACGAGCCGGGCGCGCGGGGAGCCCCGGCCAGGCGTTCGAGACCGGCCTGCTAGAAGTCAGCAGCACATGGCGGCCCCGCCAAGACCGCTGCTAGGCCTAATGCACTTGTACATGTCATATCATAATCAGCATCACTTTCATCTTGTATATTATATCATCGCATAATCAGCATCACTAGACGCGGCACCGCGGGCCTCCATAGTACAGGCTGTTGCCTTTCTGCGGTGCCGCGGTTCCCCTGGGTCAATAAAGATTGTTCTTATTATTCGAAATAAGCACCGACCGGAAACAATAAGCCGAAAAAGATTCTTTACTGTATCTTCTTTTCTTTTGTTGCATTGAATTCGGCTGCAGTAAATATTGATGATGTCAACTTAAACAGATTTATTAACATATTTAGCGTTAAAATGAAAATAAAAGTAGTGTAATTCGCCGTTAGACGAAATGTAGGTGGGGTAGGTGGAGGCATGCAGCCCGCTAAGCCCCGCCCCGTGCTTAAAAGGTGCTTACATCTCTCATTGGCTGGAGAGATGATTGACGTGCGTTGGTTATAAAAATGTATCTCCGTGCCGTAATAGTGTTTTAATCGGATTTTTTTTTTTTTTTTTTATGTTTGAGAAACAATTGTAATCTAGATAAAGTCATTGTTGTTTCATATCCCAAGGTTTTTTTGTTTTTTTTTTTCGCATGCGTGAAGCATGATAAACATGGGCGACTGCGGAGTGCGTGTTCAACGAGCGCAGCTCGGCGAGCTCGTCTATTTTTACGAGTGCCGAATCGTTTCGTTTGTAACAAACAGCCCTAGCAATTAGACGCCTTCGAAAGAGCTGTGCGAGTGCTTGTTTTCGTAGCGGGTCTGGCCTAAACCTAGCGTCAAACGTTACTAAAGCCCTTCAGTGTGAAATGCTTCTTTGATTTACGGAGATTACTGATGATTATGAAATGTTGAGTGTACAAGGCAAAAAGCTTTTTTTTTTTTTTTTTTTTTTTTTGTTTATCGCCTACCATCAGCGAATTTCTGCAATTTCCTGTCTTTTTTGGACAGCTATTTGGAATTTTCGTCCACAAATAATTTTTCTGTTATTATAGGGGGAGATTTTAACGTGAATATGCAAGACAATACCGGTCTATCTTCGCAATTGAATGACACCCTCGCTTCCTGTGGCTTTCAGAACGCAATTATGTCATCCACAAGAGACACTGAATGCTCATCAAGTGTCATCGACCTCTTTATTGCAAATATAAGCGCCAAGATTAATGCCGCGGGCACTATTTGCTGTGATGTTAGTGAACCTATTCCGACTTTTGTTTCTTTTCATTTTACAGATCTTAAAACTAAGGTCAAAAGACAGCCTTTTTCTCACCAGTATATCTCAGATCAAAACCTATTGTATTTTAGAAATGAAATTTCATCTATAGATTGAACGCCCATACTGCCACAGATAAACATCAACGATGCGCATGGAAACTTTCTTGATAGATTAAAAACTGTTTATAAGAAATGTTTTCCATATAAGACAATTACTTCATAAAAAAAAATTGGTAAGCTTTGGATTACACCTGTTCACATTAAAATAAAAAGGCACAAAACTTGGTTGTACAGAGATGATATCCCTACGAAAGACCTAAATAAATCGGTTATCTTCAAGAAATATCGCAATACCTTAACAGCAGATCTCAGGAGAGCAAAGCGTGAATATTATAATAAACTGTTCTGCGAGGCTTCGAGGAAACGTCCAGATATCCTTTGCAAATCAATAAATGAAATCTTACAGCACGGTAGATCGCACAACTCAATAAGAGAACTCAGCATAGGTGGCAGATTGGTGTCCGAGGCCGCGCTGGCTGAATGTTTTAATTCCCATTTCGTAAATCTGGGGTCCAGCTCGTACTGCGAGGCAGCTGTGGACGGCGTTTCAGGAGGAATCTATGTATCTATCTTGATCTATAGTTATGATGAAGTGTTTAAAACATTTATGGGCCTAAAAAAATAGTAAAACCTGTGATATTGATGACCTCCAAATTAAACCCATTAAATATATTCTTGAAATTACTGCGCCATATCTTGTACACATCTTCGATTTCTGCTTGTCGTGCGGAGATTTCCCTAGGAAAATGAAACGTGCAAAAG
The DNA here is from genome assembly GCF_016920785.2 of Ixodes scapularis. Taxonomy (NCBI): domain Eukaryota; kingdom Metazoa; phylum Arthropoda; class Arachnida; order Ixodida; family Ixodidae; genus Ixodes; species Ixodes scapularis. The sequence goes on along the minus strand of NW_024609846.1, from coordinate 198,241,729 downwards.
TGTCAGTGCTGTATAAGGGTGGTGACAAGAATTATTTGTCTAATTATAGACCTCTATCGGTCCTATCTATTTTTTTTTTCTAAAGGGCTCGAAAAGATTTTCTGTCATTTAGATAGTTTTTGTCAAACACTTAGTACTTTCTCAGTCTCAGTTCGGTTTTAGAAAGGGAGAGTCGACCGGAATCCGCACTCCTCTTACAAAAGGAAATTATTCTACATAACATCGAAAACAAACTTTTGACGTTAGGCATATTTATAGATTTTAGCAACGCCTCCGACTATCAATCACAAAATACTTGTTGACAAATTATATCAGTACGGCTACCCCCCCATTGCCGGTCTAATCAGCCTATCAGTGTGAGCTCGTTCCGAGCATGCGCTGTAAACAGCGCTTTCATACATGGCGTCCAGTGAATGCTCCTTATTGGCGACGTGCGCGATCGGAAGCGTCGCCGTGGTCGGCCTGCCACGGCGACGCTTCCGATCTTTCGGTCCTCTTCTGTTGCACTGTATTTGTGACAGCAAAGCGCTTTGTCGTTTCACGTGCGGCAAATCTCGCGGCGCCGTCAAAACTTATCGTAAGAAAAAACATAAATAACTAGAACTATACATTCCAGTTGCATTCGTTCTGTCGCGCGCGTACCCAACAAAAATAGCTCCGTTTCTTTTTTTTTTTTTTTTTTTTTTTTTTTTTTTTATGTGGTATAATGCTTTTTTAGTGTCCTCGGGAAAATACATGTACCATAAAACATAAAATATAGCGCAAAAAGACGAGAATTTAGCCGCCAGCAGCGTTTGAAACTGCGCCTACGCGGGTTGCGCCTCTTGAAATCACAGTCCACTCGGTTAGGGTTAGGAGGGACGCCGGTGAGAGTCTAGCATTAAACTCAGTGACTGGGCTCAAAAACGGTTTGTTGCCCACACTCTTAGAAAAAAGGGTCAGTATAGTCCTCCCTAAAGGGAGGAACGCTCTTGACACATATGTTCCTTCAGAAAGGGAGAAACTTTCGTCCCTTAAGCAGGGGAGGAAAAGTTCCTCCGTCGACTGCATCTCATTATGGCGGCCACGAATCGAGCAAATCGAGCTCGGTAAGGCTTAACGAGAACACTAAGTCTATTGCACGAAGCGAGAGGAGCAGGAAATAAAAACGTAACACGAGCTTTCCGCGAACTGTATTTAATTCCGAGGTTTCTTTACCCCTGCAGGTAAAGAAAGTTACGTTTCGAAAGCATGCAGTCACTCAGTCTTCTCATCGTCAGCACTGCGATGTTTAACGGAGACAACCGGCACTCAGTCCGCGCACTTTATGTCCTACCTTTGCTATTCCTCGAGCCACAATTCCTTCGTCAACCGTAGCGTCAACCGCACATCACGGAGGAGTGAAACTCATTCGCCCGCAAAACCAAAAGCCGCTCTCAAAAAAAAAGCAAATCCGAAGCAACCTCTTGGCTTCTCTCAGCACGGTAACACGAAACTATGGCGTAGCCGCGTAGCGTAAACACGTAGCTAGGCTAGGTGGCGCTAGGTACCGCCCAATTCATGTTTTACAAAAAAATATTTTTATTTCCTCATGCCACAATTGCGTTTCCTTTTCTTCGGAATCTCTAACACACGTAGACACGTTGCGCACACTACAAACATCAGGTCAACATATATTGAACGCATACACAGGCATCGCACATACAAACATCAATACAACAACACACTACCCCGAACACTACTACCGAGCCCTGCGTTTCCGTCTTTTATAGTGGTCGTTTTGAACGTGCGGAATTTTTCGGTGACTCCCTAAGCAAAAAAAAATATTCCGAACATGTTCATTTTTTTCCAGCAATGTCATACATCTGAGGCTATTTTTAATGGCTCAGGGGATGAATCTCTTATTAAAAAGAAGACGCTCGATCATGCCATTATTATTTGAAAGCCAATAAATCGAGCCGCTCCAATGTGGTTCCAAGCCATGAGTTTGTTTTCCCGCATGGCCCTTCGTAGCCAGTATTTATATTGTAGTGTTCGTTTTTCTATTTGTGCTGTTCGCGCAAAGCTGCAATTGCCGTCTTGAATTAATCTCTGTAGAGCGGATACTCACTCAGCTGGAAGTGATGCTTCACGGGCACAGAAATCGCTTTTCGATCAACTTGAATGCAGTCAAAGCCGCGACTTCCGACAACTGTTAAGTGTACGGAGCTGCGCCGTTGCGAGCTCGAAAACTTCTAGCGCTCATCCCAGCGCGCCACTTAGAGGGCAGTTTCTACAGGAACCGTAATATATTTAAACAGTAAAAGAAAAGATAGCGTTTTTTTTTTTTTTTCGATTTTGCCTGTCTTTTTTTTTATGCTAAACTTCTATTATAAATATACGTACTTTCCGTCATACTTTCGTAGTGTTGTCTTTTCCCCAGAGCGCAATCGCTCTCGGGGACCGACAGTCACATTGGCCACTGTACGATAGGAGCTTACCGTTCAGACCAGCGTTCCAACATGACTATCCACACGTCGATCGACTGCACCTAATCCCTCAAGTGGTTTTAAACTCTTTAATGTAAAGCGGAATGTCATCCTGCGACACCCCGGCCCCTCCGATAACGGCCCGACTAGCGGCATCAATGCCCGACAGTTTACGTCATCTCATCTTGTTGTTACACCACTGATACGCGAACACACGGTCACATCGGCGATAATTCCAGTCTTCTGTTCACAACCCACAACACTGCCATCACGATGTCGCTGACACGAAGAAATACAGAACCACGTTGACGATGTTGCTGACACGCAGAAGAATCACGTTGAACGCCGGTTGGCACTCGGCACGGGACAACGGAACCGAACTCAGCACGGAAGGCACCCAGGCAGCCGGCAGGAAAACCTGCCTTCCTTGGACGCAGTTCCCGCGATTTCCATAACGTCGAAAACGTCGACACAGCTCCTCGTGGTTTCGCTGCTGTAGTTCCGCGTGTGTCCCGCAAATTGGAAACGGCCGTCTTACCCAGTGTATGTAGCGCTGCTGGCACTGCTCCGGAACTTCGCTGTTTCTAGCGGCTTCGTTATCTCATTTGATAAAATTAGTGGTAAAAACGTCAATGCAACCGAAATGTTCTGCACGTTTGGACTAGAAGACGGAATTACAGGCGGCCTTCGCTGCCGCTGAAGCTCAATCAACTCAACATTAATTTATTAAACAACGTGCGCGATGTGCTCGAAAAACGAAACCGAAAGAAGATGGGTCGGGAGGGCGAAAGCTTTCTCCGGTCTGCCTGGGGCCCTAAACTCGTGAAACACAAAGTTGGAGCCGAAAGTTCGCGGAGCGCGCCGATTGGATGTTGGCGACAAAAGCGCCAAGTCATCGTCGTGATTGTCCAAACGGTGCGCTCCCTCAACTTCGGCCCCAACTTCGTGTTTCACGAGTTTAGGGCCCCTGGAGGAGGAAAACGTCTCGGAGAATAATAAGGACTTTAATTTTCCTTTCATGTGTGTTTTGGTAAACAAAAAAAAAAAAAAAAAAAAAAATTTACAAAAAAAAAAAAAAATTAAAAAAAAAAAAACACTTTCCTGGGGATCGAACCGTTGACCACTCGGTCAGTAGCGCGATGTTCTACCCCTGCGCCAACTGAACAAGGAGGAACTCGCCCTCCTCCTTTCATCTGAACTGCCGTTCCTCCCTTCTCTGGGCAACTTGACCGCAACAAGGAGGAACAGTCGCTTTTGCTACCTTTCTCCTCCCTTTTTTCTTAGAGTGCATGGGGTCGAGTATTTTTTTGGAAAGGTGTATAGACCACAAGGACGTTTAAATAGGGCAGGACCCGGCATGACGTCATACCCAGTGACGCCGGAAAAAGAACTCAATCCCAGACTGCCTCGCGCACCGCCGCGCTCTTATCCAAACTAAATGGACGTTTTCCGAGAAGCGCTCTGCGCTCTGCGCACGCGCGAGCGCCCGATGCCAAGCGGCGGAAGTCGGCACGAAAAATCGAGGGAATTCGGAAGGAGACTGTGGATCAGCGAATAGAACACGTAATTGCAGCATATGTATATAATTGTGCTACACAAAAATAGAAAGTGGGCGGAAAGAAAAACACGACGCCGCAGCTCGGAGAGCGAAGAAACTGGTAGCGAGCTCCCATTATCGATTGGTAGCGCAGGTAGGTCACATCCTCGATTTTTAGTTCGAGCAGCCACCGCCTGGTGCCGTCGGTATGTGGAAAAGGTCCATTCAACCAAGCTCCCATCGTCTGCTCTCCACTTGGTCGTTAGGCTTAGGCTGCGTTCGCTCCGTGCCTGCGGTCTGCTTCGTCTGCTCGCTGTCGCGGCTGGCTTTCGATTCGATCGGCGCACCTTCTGGAAGCAGGGTTTCGACGGCTTTCTCAACCCGCGGTGCCATTCCCAGCGTTCGTGGGTACGACGACTGACACGCGATTACTTTCCGAAGCCGCGCTATGACGGCTCGTTCTAGACGACGCTCCAGGCGCGGTGTCGAGAGCGTCTGCTACACGCCGACTTCGTAACTGGTCAGGCAAGTGTAGGGCTCCAAATCTCGCCTGTTCCTCCGACACCGATTCAGTGGATGCCGCCATGAAATGTGGGGCAAACAACAGCGTTGCCACGAAAATGCCATGGCAACGAGGGTTGTTTGCCCCAAAAATCAATGGCGGCACCCACTAACGAGCTCCCCATTGGTTGAGAAGAGTTCGTAACTGCGCCCACTTCCGTTATACCTCGCCCCGTGCATTGGACATAGGGACGCCACCTCCTGCCCATTGTAACCTCCTTGATAGACAACTGCAAGCATGGCGCCCCGCTTGCAGCGATTCGCGTGCGGATTTCGTTCCTGCCCAAAGCGGTAGGGTCGTGCTGTTTAGACCTATTCAGAAAACATGGTTTGTCACGTTGTTTTTATTGTCATTCACTCCTGTCTGCGTACAATGACGTGCACGAAGCATCAAAAATGTATCTTACGAGTAGCGTTCAAGCAGCGGCGGGAAAGTAATCGCTTCAGACACTCTCGCCGTATCAATGGCGGCCAAGAGTGGGCAGTCTCAACGCCCGCGTGTAATTTAGAAACGCCACCACTAGATGGCACAAAATTTACCAATCTATGTAGAGCGCAAGTTCGTCTGCTTCTTGCTCAGGGGTTGCAATGACGTCAAAACGCCAAGCTCTTATTGGCTGATCGAAAAAAAATAGTGGGTAAACCTCATCAAGGTTTTTAGCATTGAGGTCTACCCACTAGCGTGAGGTTTGCGGAAACAGTTTCGACGAAGCGATGAAACATGTGTCAATGAGCGTAGATGTCGACGAGACGCGTTTCGACGAAAGAATAGGAACCCGTTTCTAAAGACGGAGTCGGGCGGCGGCACCTCCGAGCTCGGACAGGGCGCTGAATAAGGAGTTTTCGTAGATCGTTTCCCTGTGTTCTACGCAATAAGATCAGGAGGACAAGAGCGGCGCACATGCGCAGTAGCCGCAACTTCGTTATGGAGAGCGGAGGGCGAAACAAGGCGAGAAAGTTGTCATTTCCATCCCACCTCGAAGGAAGCTTAGTTTTGCGCGCAGACACATTAGAAAGTGTCGATTGTGGACCTGTTGTTCCCGCTGTGTTTTGGAGACAGATTACGCCTACGATTGTCCTGGGGCACGATCACCCTAAAGATACTGCCTCACTTCAGACCTGGCGCGCCAACTCCTGTCTGGCAAACGGACGACCTTATATATCAACGGTACCGTAACGTTCCGCGAGGCAACCATTGTTCTTTACTGGCTTCCGATAACGGCCCAGAGCCTTGCTCCAAGTCGCAGCCGTGACCACAATGACCCGGTTTGTTTCACGCGACCGACAGTCGTGGACGCGTTGGAAGGGAGAGGTGCCCGAACAAGGCTCGAAAGGGGGCCGAACTCAGACTTCATGCCAACCCCCCTCCCCTCCCCCCCCCTCCCTCCCCCTCCCCCCCCCCCCCCCCCCTTCCCCCGCAGAGGGACGCTGTCAGTATACACTCCGTGCGACGCGACGCGCGGCCGGTACCGAAAGTAGGCAGTGAGCACCCCAGAGAAAACGAAATCGAAACCACGCCGCGTACGTTGGTACGCGTTGAAGTCGGAGTGGTGCTGTTGCGCTGGGTTCACAGCCTGTGCTGCGTCATTAAGTGCTTCAATAGTTATGCGTCGTATCTCGTGGAGACAAATTTTCACAGTTTTTCACTTCGCCGATGTTTTGTGGGACAGCGACAACGATGGAGCCGTGCCGTACGACGCGAGAAATTTGGTGTCCCGATCATGCCTGCCACTGTGTCGGCACGGCTGACATATTCTACACTGCCGCTTTGCGCTCTGCGTTTGTTTTCGTACCTGTAACGCCTACATGTGTCAGCGCCGATGGGACGAACTGAAATGCCATCCCACACTCGCGGGTATGCAGTGCCAATTTCGTTGGAGGAATGCCCTCCAAAGAAGTTTCGTCCCTATCGTACGTGTCGATGATATTTCCGGACAAATATGGCACGCAATCTGTACTTCACGAAGAAAGATTCGAACGGTAAAAAAAGTGACAAATATAAATCTAAAGAAAACAACCATGAAACTCGGAATCACTGGAGAATCGGCGTTTGAGTATGGAAGTTTATGTGGTGTGCTTTCTTTCTTGATCAGCCTCCTTTTGGATGTGGAAACACTGACACCCCGAGTTCTGTAGACAACAATTTTTTTTTTCTCGGCTTTAGAGCCACCTATCGCAAAGTGGTTCAAACTTGAAGTACCGTCCACTGGTCCCTTCCTACCTGTAAAGTGTGCACCTCCCATGATGAGTGGTATTTTCTGACAGCCTTTGACGGTCAAAGCCAGTTCCCATTTAGTTACGCCGCCCAAACTGAATTTCCACCTGGTTTCGCTATGCCAACTATTTTTGTTATAATAAGTGTTGCGCCAAGTGACGGTCATGTCAAAGTACCTGTGGGCCGAAAATCAGCACCTCGCACAACAGGTTATTACACAACAGCCGACCGCAAAAGCCCTTGGCGGCGAAACCGTGTGTTGGCCGACAACTTCGTTTTCTCGGCTTTGGAACCCCCTTTCGTAAAGTTGTTTCAATTGGAAGCACAATCCATTAGTCCCTTCCTACCTCTAAAGTCTCCACCTCCCACGACCAGTGGTATTCTCTTGACAGCCTTTTCATGGTCAAAACCGGTTCCCATTGAGTTACGCCGCCCAAACCAAATTTTCACCTTGTTTCCCTATGCCACCTTTTTTTTTTGTATAATAAGTGCTGTGTCATGTTACTGTCAAGTCCAAGCACCTGAGTGCCCAAATCTGCACTTTGCACAGCCCGCTATATACCGTAGAGCTTTATTTCTTTATTCTTTAGAAAGAACTTTCACACCTGCTGTCTCAATGAAACTTGGCACACTTCGTGCAGAAACTTAGTGAACATCTCACCCGCCTCTAATATCATCGTTCCAGCAGTCCTACGTTTACAGCGACGAGCGAAATAAATTTCCCACTCAAAGCAATTATGGTGGCGGCCGTCTTGCTTTTCGGAAAATTGCTCCAACTCCTTTTTTGGCCGCAACTAAGGAAATTACCCCTAATAACGACTAAAACGCAGTATATAAGAAGTGGAGAACAGCTAAATGCCCTTCTTAGGTCTGCCCCAGCATTCATGCAACGTCACCCTCGACGTATCGGCTCAAAAACCAAAAGTTTCGTCCGTGCGCGCTTCCGCCGCCACAGCTTGGCATGCGAAAAGGCGCCGCAGGCTGCTGAACACGCCTCACGGTCGAACGCCAGCTCCTCCGCTAGCGGCGCTGCGCGCGTTTTTCAAAGCGCCCCCTATAGTTCTCGCACGGAGTGTATAGACCGTTCCACAAGGGTCATGGCAGAGAGGGTAATAGAGAGAAAAAACTACCCTCCCCCTCTCACCCGTATGTAGTCTGCTCCGCGTTGTAAACAAGCAAAACGTCCGGGCCACTGCAATTCAGATACCCGGCGAAATCAGGGAACCCCTTTACCTGCCGATCACATTGAACGCCGAGAAGCTGGTGGAAAGGACTGCGCCTCGAGCCCTGGTATATCCAAACAATACAAGGAAACATCAACGGCCGGGTCATCGGGGACCTTGCAACGTGTACTTACAACTCGAAACTACGCCGAACAGGTGGAAAGCTCGGACACAGATGCCAGCGGCCAGCCTACGTACTGACATCCCCTGTGACTAAGTTTCAGAACGTGAAAGGACACTTTTTAAACCTGTAGCAGACGATATCGTTGATACACCCGTGGCAGACGAAATACTCGGCGAGCGCGGGCGGCGCGGCCGACCGGCGGCACAGCGGAGTGATACAAAAGTGCAGGCGATATCGCGTGACCTATTGCCGGCATGTGATTGGCTCCGGCCGCACGTAGCTTTGGCTGCGCTCTCTCTCGTTTTACTCCGCCGAACTTGGCCGAACCCGCCGAATTTCCCATGGGGGGGTCTCCCTCGTTTTACTCCGCCGAACCCGCCGAATTTCCCATGGGGGGGGGGGGGCGCTGCTGTCGAACAAAATGGTGCCACCCAGAGAGCGCTAAATGGAATGGTAAAGAGCTCTCAGGCCGCCGCCATTTTGCGAATCACGCGACCTGTATCAGCCAGAAATTTCTGCCACCTGCCCGAGCTGTGGAAACCCGGCCAGCGTGGCTCCCCACGGGTCCATATCACAAGAGCGAATGACATTTTAGCGAACGGCGACATTTGAGCGAATGGTCGTTTTAGCGAATAACGGGGGCGCGCGTTAACCCATCCGTCGCGCTGCGCTTTACGCCGCTTCGCGGCGACAGTCTACGGCAACTCATTACAAAAAGATGAACTCACTTGGCCCACCCGAAAACGCCGCTTCGCGGCGTCCGACTATTCGCTAAAGTGTCGTTCGATGAAACGTGGGCGTTCGCTAAAACGTCATTCGATCAAGTGAGCGCCTCCCGCTCCCCACCTGCATTGTACGTTCGGAGTTCGCCGGCTTTTCTTGGAAGTTTTTACTTTGTCTGTTTAGGATGCTTCCCCCTTGTGTGCCATCTTCCACTGTGAGAATCAGGGAATACCAGAGCATGTAACCTGGCCGACCTTCGCAGGAAACGAACGAAGAGAGCGAACGTCAAGCAGCACGCGACGCAGGCAGTTCAGCGTCCTTGGAGGATTATTTCCGTTGAGATAATTTCCAAAAAGCCTTCCTGGCCATGTTCCGGGTTTCGCAAAAAATACCTGATGGGGCCGGATCCGGGGTGTGGGGACAGAATAGACATATTCGTTCATTTGCTTTGCAGCTGTGCACAAAAGCAGATGTCTTCAAAACGACCCCCAAAACAAGCCGGATTCCGTCCGATCGTCGTGAAGTAACTATCGTCGACACTGTATATTGGATATGCTGTGCTACGGGAGACCTTTCTCAAATCCTGTTCGGATAATGCGGCACCGTGGGGTATGTACAATATATGTTTGATTGACAAGACTCGTTAAATTTAATGTTGTGGGCGGGGAATATCCATGCATTTCGGATATCCTGTCTGGTCAAAAATTTTCGACGGTTAAGACCTTTATTGATTGACACGGCCTGAGTGTATGGTGCCGTAAAAAGACCAACATAATATGAAACAAACATTCCAGTTGCATTTGTTTTGTCGCACACTGACTCACCAAAACAGCTTTAATTTCCTTGTTTTTATTCCCCAAAACAGTATAATGCATTCTTAAAACCCCGAGAAATTCCATTCGCCATAGAAAACAAACTAAAAAAATAGAACGCGGCAATTTAGCCTCCACCAACGTCCGAAAGTGCGCCTACGCAGGCTGCCACAGCCCGCCGACTAGAAAACCCGCTACTAGTCATATGGCGCGGCCCACGGCGGTTGCGCGAATCCGAGCGAATCTAAGGAGCCTTCATGTGCACTTTGCTAGGGTGATGCCACCCTTTGTAATGCCACTCGCCGACAAACCAGCAGCTATTTTGTTCCTCGGCGATAATCCGTGGGGCTTATAACCCTCCCGAAAACAAGCACCTTATCTCAGAAGTTCGGAGCAGCGTTGTGGAGCCCACGGAGGGAGGATTAGCATTTTCCCCCTCGGATGGGATTACCGATGGACACAAAGGCCACTTTCCAGCGCACGGGGAAACAACGAGAGAAACAAAATGGCGGTGGAAGAGGGTGCGGGAAAGGGAAATAGGCAGTTGGCATCACTCTATAAGAAGCGTACATGAAGGCACTCTAGGCGAATCTAATACGAGGTGGTGCCGTTCACACCTGCTGTGGCCCACCTGTCATCTATCGTAGAAAAGGGTTACCTGACCAGACACGAAATTTCAGGATTAGGCTCAAATGATCCCTTGCGAAAGTCGCGTGCCTATTGCGAGGTCAGAACCGCTGAGCAGTGACTGAACAACTGACACTGCGGAACGAGTCTGCAGAAAAGTCAAACAAGTCACTGACTTCATCTTTTCTGGAAGTGCAGTGTTCAAATCCAATCAAACACAGATGGTATGTCGCAGGGTTGGTTGGTGTTAGTTTGCAAGTCTTTGAGCCTTTGACTAGTGTAGGTTGCACAGCTTCAAACAGACGCTGGACCTTCAAACGAGATACTGTAAACACAGCTTTAGCTATGGGCCAGCACCTACGCGTTTATATATCGAAAATAGAAAAACCCGCAAGGCGCTTGTATTTTGAGATCTGGAATACTTCAGATTCGTTAACTCCACGAATGTGCCAAGCTCGTTCCGGGGCAGCCACCGTACCGGCAGAGCGAAGATAAGTGATCCTTACTTGTGTTCCTTCTGTGCAAGGTTCTTGAGACACCACAGGAGTATGACTCGATCTGGAATTCGACGAGTTGCACCTTGTCAAACTCTGTCCGAACACATCAGTCTTATAGCCAAGGACTACAGAAAAAGCGAGAAAGTGACGACGATCTTTGAGCAGCACATGACTGGAATGAATGACATGCAGACTACACACACATTCTCGGCTGCATTGTGCAACTGGACTTGCCACGACCTCTCGCTGATTCACGGCGGTGCAACATTGAGAGGGCCGAAAGAAACAGCAATATCAGTAACACTCGGGGCATGTTGCACAATCCCACACATATTTTTCCCGACTAGAGCACATCCCGCAACAGCCAGTGTGGGAAGGTATGTGCAACGGGGCGGAAGGCGATGCAACAAGATGGCAGGAAAATGAGCACTCTTCACGCGCAGGATCTGTTCGGCGAGTCTCCTCTCGAAGAAACTCTTTATTGGCAGTAAAAAAGTACAAAAGGGAGCGATAAATAAATTAAAATACACTTCCCGCACAAGAAGCCCGGTTGCATACATTGCATGACAATGGGCATGTGACAATAAATAATGTACAAGATGGTCAATGCGCACCCTTCCCCCCCTGAAAGACCAAAACGTCACAACCGTGTTTAGAGGACCCGCACGAGCTGCGCCAAGCGAGGCCGGACGGTGGCAGTGGTGTCGGGCAGAAGGTGGCGGGGAGCTAGAGGGAGGGCTGGAGGCGGCCCCCGCTGCCCCGGCTCCGCCGCTCCCGCATCTTCTGGTCCCGGGCCGCCTTCCACAGCACGAGCTCCATGCAGGCCCGGGCGTCCTCCAGGCTGTCGTGGGTGCCCTCCTGCACGTCCCGGTTCAGGTAGGCGCCAACGAGCGAGCGCAGCGACCGCCGGAAGGGCAGCCCTCGGTGGTGGGGGAAGAGCACCGCCGTGTCCACCACCGTGTCGTGAACCAGCTTCAGGCCCCGTAGATCGTTCTCCAGGCCGTGGCCCACCAGCACCGTCGAGGCCGTGAAGAGCCGCAGCAGCACTGCCTGGACGTCCTGCAGGGTCGTGCGCACGTTGCGTAGGTGCTCGGCCGTCACGCCGCTGAAGGCCGTGTTGTAGTCCAACACGGGGCTGCCCGGTCGCACGTAGGCGTCGTACACCGTGGCCCCGTCGGCCCCCACCACCGTCACCTTGGCCACCTCCAGGCCGCGGATCGTGAAGCACATTTCGCAGTCCAGCGCGTACACACCGCCCCCGCCGTGCGAGCGGGGCCGCGTGCGCACAAAGCCCCGCGCAGGCCCCTCCTCCCCCCGAGCCCCCTGGGCGCACACGTGGTAGTCCGAGCGCTCGCAGCCGGGCTCCTCGGCCGACGCCCCGCAGCAGCCGAACTCGGCACCCGTCCGCCGCCCCGAGTGGAAGACGCAGGCGTCGCTGGCGTAGTACTCCCCGCCGGCCGTGATCACGAAGGCGGCGCCGCAGCGGCAGCATGTGCGATGGCTGGCGTCGGCGCCGGGAGCGTCCACTTGGAACCAGACGGCGCGGCCAGGCTCGCCGGGGCAGGGCCGTGGGTAGCCGCAGCGGTGCAGTTCTTGCGGGGTCAGCGTGTAGCACAGCAGCTGGTGGTACAGGTCGTCGGGGCACAGGGGCAGGCGCCAGGCCCCTTCCAGGGGGCTCGGGGCGCCCAGGGGGGTCCCCGCCACGTTCTGCCAGTTAAGCCGCGGCACCTGGCAGCGGCCAGACCGGCCTTCCGGGGGGACAAAACAAGCGCGGCATCACTCGGGCTGCCCCCGCTGCGACGGCCCCCGGGGGACTGCGCTCAGACGCCACACGCTTGCACACACCTTCCCACACTGGCGAGGGGGCAGCAACGGCTAAGGGATCGGATGGGATTTGGGGCTGCTACACCGTCCGTTTCCCAGCAGCCATGCACCAAAGGCGCCAACCACATAAAGCCCAATGTTTGTTCGACCCATCACCACAATTTGAATCGAGGGAGAGTGGACACCAAACATACCACACTCCATTTCATCCTCATGTCAGGAACAAGAAAAAGCTAAACGCCAACGGAATCGACGAATGTCGACCGAGGCATGCAGAAAGCACTGCCTAAGACACTCACAAAATTCTGTCATGCACATCCCTCCAAGCTCTTTACGGCTAACTGGGGACGTAGCCAACTTACGATTAATCCAATGATAAAAGTGGATACAAGTGCCGAAGGACAGGGACAAAGTCTACTACGTCCTTGTCTTTACGCTGTTTTGTTTTTATCATGTCTACTTACCAACTAGCCCAAACTTCTATGTTAATCAAAGTGAAGAAGGTGACGACAAGATGGGGCGGTCCGTCTTGTCGCCACATTCACTTCAGCGCTTCTATCCAGTCATGAAACAACTACCCCCTTCAACATGTTGTCGAAGGATAAAGCTCGAGTCATGCCCAACATAAAAAAACAAAATTATATGTGGGGAGAACTTCGTAGTCTGGGCTTATTCTTTTGTTCGTGCCCCATTCTTTTGCATTTCAGTTTTCGTGTGCGGCCCATCCTTATTCTGGAGGTTAGGGTACACTGTGTAGCTTGGGACAGGAGGTGTTTTTGTATCTGTGAAGAGGGTACGGAGGTGTACGAAGACAATTTTTCTCAAATAAACTTCAAAGCTGTGTTTGAGACTTTGTTCTTTGGTCTATTTTTAGTATTCCTTCGTCTTGGGTTGACTATGGATGTGATTTATCAGTTAGCCTGCGTTTTTCCCCCACCTTCATAAAACTTAAATCCCGGATTGCAGGAATTGCAACGTCTTTCTTTTTTGGCAGACAAAGGCCGGGGAAGCATCTCCTCCACTTGACATTTAAAAAGATCAATGAAGGCCGGCGTCACTGTTCCAGCACAAGGACAGAGTAACTCTGCGCCAGAAATGATGCGCAAGCGCACCCTGCCACGTGTTCCATCGAGTTGTCGATGTGTCCGTCAGCTTCCGACGGCCGCTTCCGCGCATCCCCTCGCAAGCTTTAATCAGCAGGCACACATCCAACACCTCCAACCACGCAGCCCCTCTACTTTCGAGCTAAACATTTTTTTTGACATGGCCACCACCAATGAATTTTAGAAACAAGGCAGAAAAAAAGGGAAAGCGCAGCTTGCTGGGCTTACCATCAGCCGAAGTGGCCAGGAACTTGCCGTTGACATTGAAGTCCAGGTCTAGGATGTTGCCGCTGTGGCCCTTGAGGGTAGTCATCAGCCAAGGGTGCAGGTACTGAGTCTTGATGTCACGTTTCTTCTCTTGAACCTTTTTCCGTTTTGGCACCGCACGGTTCTCCTTCCGTGCCGTCTGCTTATCCGCTTCTGGGAGAAGAAAGAGAAAGACACCCAATCATTGCCACAGCCAAGCACACCTTCCCACGACCCAGGGTCAGAGGTCTCGGAAGCGTCTGGCCCTAGAATCATTTTTGTGCCCTTACCGAAACGTGACTACTGGTGCACCAGAGACGGCACCAGCTAAGTACTATGGCCTGATTGGCATCAAGGCTGCACCAATAAGATCAGCAAAATGGCAGAACCTCTAACAGGCTTGAGCTGAGCTAGTTGGTTCATACTTCAGGTAAGGCCAGCTGAACTAGAAAAAACATACACATAAAGAAAAGACCATTCACACCGCTGGACTAACCAAATGATTTTCTCTTTCTTCATCTTCTACTACGAGCCCCACTTGAGAGAACAATTCTCCTTTCCTCTTTTTTGCTTCCTAATTCACCATAAAATGTTTACTCCCGAAGAAATATTTTGTTTCTTTCTCGTGCAGCACGAGAGGAGGTGCACTAATGCAGTCATCGCCTTTTTCCTCAATGGCAAGTGCCTTTAGGATTTCACGTCCCAGTTTTGTCTCGTTTTTGCCACGATGTTTACGTCAAAGAACCGTGCCGAACATTGAGACGCACGGCAATGGGTAGGCAAATGTCCTCCTGCCGACAGGGTTCTCACTGATGCAGCGTGCTCCCTCGTCCAATCGTCAATGCATTGGCCGGTTTGTCCGATGTAACTTCGGCCGCATGTCAGCCGAACGTGGTACACCACCTCCTTTTCACACAGGGCGCATGGAGACTTGTGAACTGTGCCACACCTCTTCTCATTGTTACTTTGCTCCTGGTTAACCCTGCGACATATGAAATAGGCCTTGTTTGGAGCCGAACACAACACCCGAACGCCTTGCCGTCCAGCAACCTTTTTCAACTTGTGGCTCATCCCATGAACATAGGGTGCTACCACCACCGCATGTCGTGTCTTTCTTTTTCTTTGTGCTTTTATTCGAGAGAGAGAGAGAGAGAGAGAGAGAGAGAGAGGTGTTGAAAAGAAAGGAAGCCTGGAACTTATTAAATCGTGCACCCTAATCCGCGCTTGATGGTCCTGCACACCTGCTCGCAAATCGCCACCAGGAGCGATTTCGGATACCCAGCCTCCTGTAGTCTCCAGACCAGTTTTAAAACTTTGCTCGACTTGATGGCGACAGGTCTTCTTTAGGGCGGATATTTCTTTGGGGGTAAACATTTTATGGTGAATTAGGAAGCAAAAAAGAGGAAAAGAGAATTGTTCCCTCGAGTGGGGCTCGTAGTAGAAGAGGAAGAAAAACATAACCAGTTGTTAGTCCAGCGGTGCGAGTGGTCTTTTCTTTATGTGTATGTTTTTTTCCAGTTCAGCTGGCCTTACCTAAGGCAGAAGCTCATGGCTGTCCTTAATTTCAACTAGGCTGATGATGCATGTGTCCTAACTTATCTCAAGCATGAATTCGAGTTTCACGAAATGCGTGACAGTACTACCATTAACATAGATGATCTAAGGCACATGTTCAAAGAAATCGCGAATCATTGCATTATTCAGCTTGTCCCCAAAAAAAAAAAAATGTAAAGAGATAAGGAAGCATAACTCATGGATAACCCGCGAGATTATTCATCTGAAACGTCGAATCACACGGCTTCGAAAATCCTCTAAAAAGTATTGCATTACAGACTTCAGAACTACAGATTACAAAAGAAAGCTCGAGGAACAATCGAGTATGCTTAAATTAAAAATTAAAGAAGCTGTACAAAAGTACAATAATGAGACCTGTTAAATTCAGTCTGTAACATAAATACCAACAAAATGCTGGTTTATTGATCCTTGCTGAGTGCGCAAAACTGGGTAAACTAAAATTTATGCTCCTCTTTTGAACGACGCATTTAAAATTGCGAGAAACAAACATGTTAAGCTACAAGAAGTCACTAGACATAGCAACCCACTCGCTGAGTATTCTTTCCAGACTGCAAAGAACTTTATATGTTGTCAAAGCCAATACCATCACACGCGACTGTTACGCAATATGATCACAGTACTGGACTGGCTTGTAGCACTTGCTGAGGCTAAACCAAGTATAGAAGCCCGCTGCACAGCATTGCATGCATTCCCGCCGGAAGAGTAGAAGCGGCTGTCTGGCATCTACCCTAGTGGAAGCTAAGTCCAACCATCCACACCGAAAGTAATACCGACAGTCGACTATTGTGTAACTATCTATAGCAGACCGTCATATATCTATTAATGGTATTCTATTAGGTGACGAAGGACCTCCAGAGTTCATTTAGAAAATGTGAAGCTCCGAAAAAAAATGCTACTGCAATTGGGGACTTCCAGAAAAATTATTAAGGAACAACTTATAAGTAAACTATCGGAAAACTGTAGAAATTCTTTCTAGAAACTACTGAGAACCCACAACTGAGAAACTCAATTGCATACTACAGAAAAACTGCAAACTGCAAGGATAGTGAAATATTGATATCTTCCTTTATAGGTTGTCGCAGTTTTTCTGTTGTCTTGAGGTTGCTTTTCAGGAGTTTGCATTTTGTATTTTATAGGCAGAATTCAATCAGGAAAATTAAAATACTTTAGTCTCACCTGACAAGTAAACTGCGCATTGCATCGTGGGGTCATGAGTCATGACTTTACCAAGATGAAAAGCATGGAGTTTCTCTCGACCGAGCAGGTTGCGAGCAAGGAAGAACAAAGTTGTCTTCCCAACTCGCTAGCTTTTTCTTTTATTTTATACTAAAACAATGCTTAATTGCTGACAACATCGTACTTGGATCACGGCAAACTTTCGTTTTTATCTTCCATTTTTGATTCAGTTAGCGGTTATGCTCCCAAACTTACTGTAAATGAAGAATAAGAATCATTTGTGCAGAAAAGCATTGGTACCTAACCTTGTTGGGTTGGTATAAGCTTTATATCCGGTAATGGTCAGTTTGAAGTATCCAGAACCAAATTTTTTTTACATCTATAGGGAGTTTTATAAAGGGGTTCCCAACAAAGGGTATTTGCAAATATTGGGCTTGGACTCTTCTTCAAATCCATCTGCATTGTACAAATCATTTATTGTTTGGGTGTTTGAAGTCAAGACCAAAACAATACGATTGCAACCACTGATTCAAGACATATTAGTCATTTTACTTTCCACAAGTCTTTTTTACGTCTCCCTTGTAGCTCACTACTTGTTCCGCTTCTCGCAATTTAATTCAACTTTAAATTAAGGTGTCTGCAATGCACAGAACGATGACTGTCTATTAAAGGGTGATGTTTTCGAAGGTTAACACAGTCGTCTGTGTCTAATACGTGCCTACTAGTGCAGCGACCCTTATGGTTTTGTTCTGAAGCGGGCGATGCAGGGCGCCGCCATTCTTGTTTGCCCTAGGGGCCTCTCGAGCTGTGTTAGGCGCAAACGCTAACCCAAACATGGTTTTCGTTCGGCGTACGTAGTGGTGAGCCCCCATTTCTTAAAGGTCCCCCCTAATGTTGGGGTCCCCTATTCTAAAACTCCCTATTGACTACATGTGATTTCTTTATACATAACATGACAAGTCCAATATGGTCAAGTTGTATTTTATACCAAACAGCAAACCATTACCAGCCACCGTTATCAAAATCGGTACGAAATTTAATTAAACAAATAGTGACAACATATCACAGCAAACAAGCCTAACCGGTTTTGGCAACAGCTAGTTCCCGATTTCAGGGGATTAGCTTGAAATGGTCATCATTAAAAAAAAAAACTTATCTTCAGCAGAGTACCTTTGTCACCCGTCAAAGTTCAAGACTAGGAAAAGTAATATCTAACATTTTGATAATAAAAGAATCAAAAGCGTGAAACAAAATAGTGAAGAACTAGTGTGCTAAATTTCTTCAAAGTTGTCCACCTAGCTCCAAGAAAAGAAAAAAAATTTCCTCTTCTTATGATCGCAGGCGTATTAAAGTATCAGGGTGTCTAGCAAATTATCCTTTTGAAATTCCCTGACTTTTCCAGGTTTTGCCTGACAATTTCCGATAAAATTCCTGACCACTCTAGAGACTTAAATATATAAGACCATTAGAACACAAACCATTCAGCACAGTGAGGATCATTTTGCACGGGCCTAATCTAACTTGCATATTACGAAATATTCGAGTTTGTCCAGTCCGGATTAAACAAGCACTTTCTTGCCGCCACTGATCTCAATGACAATTGCTGGATTGCGCTTCTTGCTCCTGCAAGTGAAGCCACCGGACGGCCATCTTGCATGCAAGCACATTGCATTCGCAAAACACATTCACACGGCGTCGATTCTTGATCGGCATCCAAGCATGCGAAGGCACAGAGACACGGCACTTCGGGGCACTTCGGCGTACCAAGGAAACTTTGGACACGCGCCAGACCGGTGAAACTTGCTTTCGACGAGTTATGCCTTTTTCCTGCGACACTGCACTTTCGTAAAATTTTCCACGTGTTCACAACGGCAAGTCTCAATGGTACGCAGAGTCTTAAAAAACTTCTTCGGCGAATGACGACGAACGACTAAAAAATGTGTCTATAGCACGCTGGCAAACCACAGCAAAAGGCTAGCAAAACCGCAAATCGTATCCGAGCAAGATGGCCGTCCGGTGGCTTCACTCGCACTGCAGCGAACAAGCGGGGAAGCACGATCCAGCAATTGTCATTGAGATCAGTGCTTGCTACCGACATTGTCAGTGAAGAGGCCACTTCTGGTAACACAATGAAAACACGACGCTCAACCACGCACGTCAATAACCAAATGGCAACATGGCCACCAGATGCACTTTCAGCCTGAATTGGATTGGGGTCTGCAGCTTTCCCATTTGTTACTAAATCTAGTAGCTCTAATTGGATCTACGCTAATGTCGCTCTCTCAATCCAGTCCAATCCAATCCAAGGCTTGGACTGGATTTGTCGGTTGTTCTCTTTATATCGTGCAGCACACTATACCGGGTGAGCAGAGCCTGCGCTTTGCTCTAAGCAGATATAATTGCCTATATTTCTGCCCCCAAGTCCTCAAGTCTTTGCTCAGGGCACTGGATAGCATTTTCGGCTCATTTTCCCTGACTGGGCTCGCATTTTGACATTATCCCTGACAATTCCCTGGTAATTAAAGTTTCCCTGACAATTCCCGGTTTTCCCGGTCGCTAGACACCCTGAGTATGAAGCTTGATAGCTGAACCCAAGAAATATACAAAATATGTGCACAATAAAAGTAGAGCGATTTTTATTTTGTCTATATTTATTCTAGGAAAATGCAAGTTTCCTTTCCATGTTATGTTTTGCCCACAGCGCCACCTTGTCTGCCGATACATATCCGTCCTCATCACCTTTTGGAACTGTGCATCCATTTGGGTAACGCTGTAGTTTTCTGAAAGCTGACTTTCCATAGTCAACAGAGACCCAGCTATCGATAGTGGATGATCAATAGCGCTATCAATAGTACTATCAATAGTTTAGAAAAGCTATCAATACTATCGATAGTCAATTTTTCGACAGTTCTGCATCACAAATGTACAGCCCCACCTTCGCAGTCACTCTGCTTCCATAAGGGGAATCTTCTACTGCGGTCAAGTTACGTTGCCACATTAGCGGCTACAATAAAGATTTAGGTCAATCCTTTGAGATGTCAAGTAAAAATCGCCATCAAAGTTAAAGCCATTTCCCCTCAATACTTCCCTCTCTTTT
This sequence comes from Ixodes scapularis, assembly GCF_016920785.2. Taxonomy (NCBI): domain Eukaryota; kingdom Metazoa; phylum Arthropoda; class Arachnida; order Ixodida; family Ixodidae; genus Ixodes; species Ixodes scapularis. Next base: position 198,221,942 of record NW_024609846.1, on the reverse strand, counting down.
CCCAGCTTTTGCCTTTTTACACTCACAAGGTTGAGTTGACTGGCCATTAAACATTCGCTGCACAAGATTGGACCACATAAGTTGTCCTGAATCATGTTTATCAGTTTCATTTTAACTGCAGTATAGAAACCCTTTATGAATGTAGGAAACAAAAGCTGCAAGAGCGAGCTCATGGCCTTCTAATGTTCTCTGCAACCAGAGCGTATGTGATACAATGCACTGTTCCAGAGTTCCCAGCGTGGAGGAAAGTATGACTTAGTAAAAGGTCACTCCACCAAGCTAGTCTGCCCATCTGGAAAAGGAACAAAGCTCTTTGCTGACCCTAAACATAACCATGAGCATATGGAACAACATAAGCACTGTGCCACAGTGGAAACCATCCAGAGCAGGCGCACAGAGACGCGACACAAAGCACCTAAGGAAGAGTGGCATCACAGCCACGCAACATGCCGAAACCACAAGCCAGTGGGTGAAACACTCGAGGGAAAAAAGATAAGCATTGACTGTAGAACAGTACAAAGGCCAACTCATCTTTTACGACTGCTTTTAAGCAGTCCTAAAAAGTTAGATGGACAGCTTCCTGTTGCTCCACCATTAGCTAACCACTGAAAATGCACAACCAACTGCAGACACCCGTAAGACAAACAACTTGTAGGAACTGCTAAAAATACACTTAGTGCAGGTGCAAGTCCCTGGTTCAGAAAATAGCTTCAAGAGCACATGCAGCAGAGATCCTTGCCAATTTGCACTTAGCAAATGCCCCATGCAAATTGATGCAATGGCATTGAAGTAGGTGGGGCACTTATGCAAGCCAGGAGTCTTGAATGCTGCACAAAAGTTTCCACCTTGAAAGAAAACTTGTGACAGCAAGCACTAACCATGTCTAAAATTGAATACACATGGGAACCTAGCTTAACCTGAAGTTGAAAGTATAAGGGGCATAGCACATTAATGTACAATTCCCTTCTGTGCATATGTCCACCTTCTCGACAGTTCCCAGCCCCTTGCACCACCTGTGCGGCAGCTTCTCCATGGTGGAGCCACTTTTCGGGAGTGCCCCACACCCACGCCTGGACAGCTGCTTCCAGCTTATTACTGACCACGTAATGGCACTCTCGCAGGGCTTTTCATTGGACCCAACAGGTGGTAACCACGGGAATCAGTCAGGCCGTACCTACCGTAATATACCGGGCAAGTGCCCACTCAAAATTTAGATATAATCGTGAAAAAAATGGGGGATGGGCGCTTGTCCGGTCATCAATTTTACATATCAATGTATTGTGCGCATTTCCTTAGATCTTATAAATTTGGGAATGGACGGATACGTGGTATTCTACGGTATGCGCAACCAAAGGTCTAACTCGTCGCATGGCATGCCGAAAAGACTGCCAAACCCCATCAGACACAGGCCAATCACAGCCTCGTATCAATGCACACAATGCAGTGATTGAACGGCGTCTAATTAGGCTTGGCCATTTTTTGGTCATTATAAGACCAGTCAGACAATTGGTTGCACATGCGTATAACCTGACCTGGACCCCAGCGTTTATCACCTGTTGGGTGGCATGAAGAAACCCCTGCAAGGACGCCCTTTCGTGGCCATTGATAAGCTGAAAGCAGTTGCCCAGGCGTGGGAGCGAGACAAGAAGTGGCTCCAGCAGGCATGGAGAGGCCTCCACACAGGTGGTGCATTTGGCTAGAGAAGGAGGACGTACGTACAGACCACTAAGTGACTGGCATCTGTAGCAAAATATTAAATTGGAAATCAAAATTGTACGCTCCTCGTAAATTAATTTCTAGAAACCCCAATAAAATCAACATTGAAACAGAATTCAATTCAAACAAGTTTTGGGGACACACCAGTATAGAATGCAAGTCAGTTGAAGAAAATTCAATTCTAAAAATTCTATTGTGGACATTGAACAGACCCTGAAAAAAAACACAAACTATGTCGGAAATTTTCCTAAACTAAACATGCAGAGGCAACAGATGGCATCTTATATTCAGAACTGATATTTTATACATAAAGCAGACCAGCAAAAGAACATAAAGAAAAAGCAACTCCAAGAAAATCAAGGATGACCTAGCAATAGTGATTAACGCAGCACATCGAATTCTCTGCTACGTTTCTATTAACAAGGTCACAGATGTGCTTCAATATAGAGCACTCCGCTAGTTCTGACGCACTCAAGAATTGCAGAGCAAGCATGGCACCCCCTTCTGCAATGCTGCGGTGCCAATGACAGAAGAATATGTGTACCTCCCTTGCTGCTGCTTACGAAACAGCATAAACTTGGTGGAACATCTCTTCTGAATACAACTGCTCTGTACTGCGACTAGCTATCGAACACAATGCCATTTTGTTAGCCCCTTTGTATATACTCTTTGGCAAGAGAAACAATTGAGTGATGCAATGCGAGGTGGAGCGTGCGGCAGACGTCATCCCACACAGGCGTTTCCCCTCAACTAGCAGCGCAGAAGCCGCCACTCCTTGAAATTTCAGCAGAAACCTGGGATTGTGTTTCATGCACTCTACGGCGTGCGCTGCCTGGATTTGCCGCAACCACGCTCCAACGGGCTTTCTGAACTTCGAGCCAGGATTAGCTTGCAAAGAGATCCTAGCAAAAGAGCACATTTCAACTGTTCCAATGAAGCGAAATGTCCCCACAAGTTGCACTGCAAACAAGAACCATGTGACAGCCCCGATAAAGAGTGCCACGGCCGAGCGATAAAAGCCGGCTGACATGCCGCATGTGCACCAAGTTCCAACAACATTTCTCCCCCAGTGCAGCTGGCAACAAGGCCCAATCCGTTGACTGCACGCCAGCGAGCTCCGAACACCTGCGACAGCCCCGCTGTAAAATTAAGTACTTTCGGAAAAAGAAATTCCATCGAGTGTCCTCATTTCACGCTGAGATGGGCGATTAAAGTACGAGACCAGGAGAAACACGATAATGAAAGATTATGAACACAGGCGCGACATAGTCGAAAAAGATGTCAGAACAGGGCAGTTTCTTGCCCAAGGTCACGGATCGAGAACGAAAAGGTCAAGAGACCGGGAGAAACACGACAATGAAAGATTATGAACACAGACGCGCGACACTGTAGAAAAAGATGTCAGAACAAGGCAGTTTTCTGCCCAAGCTCACGGATCGAGGATGAAAAAGTCAAGACGCACATGTGACGATGAATCACTCGGTGTGTACATCACAGCTCCGGGGGCGCCGATGGGATCCTTCGGCGGTCGGAGCCCTCGATAGCGGGGCGCCGCAGCTAGGACATCGCGTTCCGAGGACACTGCCCCCTCAGGGGTCCAGTCGGGGTCATCGGGAATAGCGGTCCCCCGCCTTGTCTCGGCGCCGAATCTTAAGCCGCGCCGAAAGCAGAAAAGCAAACCCGGTCTGTCTGCAAGAACCAGTAGAGCCGATTCTACGGGCCTAGAGAAGAGGGTCAACACGAGCCTCCTCCAATCTCATCGGCTCACTGACCTACATGCCGGGAGCCCGCACCGAAATCGAAACCGGGTTAGCCCCAAAATCGTACTGCTCGAGGGCATCTCCGAGAAAAAGAAAAGGGTCTCGCCTGACGGTGATAGCGGAGCAGAGACGATGCTGCGTAGTACCGGTGCCACCAAACTTTCGCCACTCGTCTGACGTGGTGCCCACCTCTGTTTCGTGGCTTGCGTCAATCGCACATTGCTCAACGGCCGCCCCATGTTTCGAATGTCTCACGGCGATGACGCATGCATCGTCGTCTGCGGGCAATCCGTGGCAACGCGCCCGCAGAGAGGGCGGAAATCCCGTCATCTTTTCCTCTTCTGCGAACGCGGCGGCCTTGCCCGCCCATCTCCGTGGGCCTTTCACCGCGCCTTCCCAGCGATGAACTCCCAGTTCATTGCCGGCCATCAAGTTTTTCAGGGGGCACTCGCCGCCAGCCGCCTTCTCTGAATCGCTAAAAGCAACGGCGCGCGAAGGAGGCGAACGTAAAAACTACGAGGAAAAAACACAGCGCAAACTATTTACTCCTCCATTTTCTTTTTTTTTTTTCCACGAAGGTTACAGCGTTCGTTGGCCATCGGTGCTCCAACGGATGCGAATAAAAAAAATAAATAAAACAAACACACCGGCAAAGCTGTTTTTTTTTTCCTCTAACTTGCTGTATAGAAGAAAGCAGTGCTAACGTGTGACCCTGGCAGGCCACGCTTTCCAGCGCATCGCATCGTCCTCGACGAAAACGGGCATTTTGGAAGCGCGGCGGAGGACAGCCTTTCGATTCGGTTCCACGCAACAAGGCGGCCGACTGCACGAAGCGTCCCCAGCGTCTCCCTCATCATTTACTCGGACGTCGTCGCGCACTTCACACACCGGCGTCGCACCCGACGACACGCACGAGTTCCAGGCCCGCATGCGGTGATGACGCAATCCCCTTTGTGCTGCCCAGAGAGCGACACGTGAAGCCCGGCGGCTACAGCCGAACAAGTCACTAAACCTCGCTCCAAAAGTAAAAAATGAAGGGCGGAACCATCGACCCGTACGTGTGTAACGGTGCTGAACGAAACGTAGTGCCGAGGCGGAGGTCACACCAGTCGTCCACCGAGATCACAATCGCCACAAACTCGCTGGGGAAGCAACTCGGCTCCACGCGAGCTTCCAAAGCGACGGCCGGACAATGCGCCGAAAGCAACTCACCGGTTTCGTTGGTCTCCTTGTCATCTCCGTCCCGCTTCTGACCGGCCACAAAAATGATGAGCACGACCAAGAGGCCGAGCACCGCCGAAAGCACTAACATGGGAGAGTTGCCCGTTAAAAAGACTAGTTCGTCGGCCATGCTCCTTCCATGTGCCTGCCTCCAGTAGTCTATGACGCGCCAAAAGATACAACCCGGTGCAACGCACCGGGTTTTCACGACGCCACTCGATGGGCGGTGTTTGGCGCCGCCCACGTGACCGCTCACGTCGCGTACGAGAGAAAGAGGGCGCCACATTTTTGGCTTGTTTGTTTCAAGTTGGCGCCAGGTTTTCCGAAAAGCAGACGACGCCGTGGATGGAGTGTGCGCTGGCTGACAAATCACGGGCCATTAATGAGGAAAGTACCGCAGCACTGCGTGGCTTCCTCCTTTCTCAGGCATAGCAAGAAGGCTACTCACACGGCTCTTGTTTTGACGACAGATAAGGACGCTGGATTCGAGAAAAATAACGTACCGTGTGTGTCGATGCACTCGAGTCGCCTGTTTCGACCTTCATTGAGAAGCGAAAGATAGACTCGAGTCTAGATTAGAGTATTGTTTCGGTCAGCTCGTCTGCGGCCATTTTACTTTGCACTGAACAGTATCACGCAGTGTCTCAACATACCAAAACCAGTGTTAGGTAAAATACATTAGAAAATTTCTCCAAATACAAAGTAAATGATAGGCTATGTACGATTTTGGTTCGCGGGGGGGGGGGGGGGGGGGGGGGGGGGGGGGGCGGGGGCAGGGCATGACAAAATGCTGTATGAGGGGAGGGAGGAAAGGAGGGTCCCAGCAAAATGAAAGATTTCGGGGGGGGGGGGGGGGGGGGGGGAGGAAGCATGGGCCCCCCGTGGCTACGTGCCTGGTGAAAATAGCCTGCCGGGCGCAATGTACTCCGAGTAAAGTACTATAAACAAAATTTACTCGCAAAGTAAAGTACACGTAATGGCACGATCTTTCACGATGCCCTGTCATTCCCCTTAACATTTTTTTTTTTTTTTTTAATTGGTACGCATTGCTTCGGGTGTAGTCGGGGGGTGCATCGATTATTTTTGGAGATGAAGCAAATACCGGATAAAGCCTAGTGGTCGCAGAGAAGTTGTTTTACTCTCGCTGACGAACTATTTAACGCTGTCAAATTATAAGTTATAAGGCACTTATTTGTATGGGTCTTATGGTCGTCATTACTTAACTCAGAAATGGTCGCATGACGTTTCGAATGATATCAAACAACAACAATACGCCCTTTTTTTTTTTTTTTTTTTTTTTTTGGGGGGGGGGGGGGGGGGGGGGGAAGGTTGTTGAACACTTCTATTCGGCCTCAGAAGGTTGTTTGCTCTAGTAGTGGGAAAGACACGAGCGCGTAGTCTTTGGAAGAACTTAATTTTCCCGAGTGCAATAAGGCACTTCCCAGACGCATTTCTCGGCGCTTTTCAAAACATAGAATTCTCGAGAAGGACAAAAGAGACGAGTTCTGTGGAAGCTCGCTCCTCCCAGCAGCTTGGCCTACCGAGTTGGCCACGAAACATAACCCCAACATAAGTAAGATCGGGTAGTGGAAACCGAAAACAACAGAGGAATCGCGGCTTGCCCAAAAGACTTTTTTTTTTTTTTTTTTTTTGTGCCCTTTGTTTACCATTGTTTATGGCCCTATAGTACGGCGAAAAGATTTCACAGAATTTGGGGACTGTTGCACCTTGAGGTTGTGGGTTGTACTTTGGTCGAAAAGTACAAGTAGAGAATATACTTCAAGTAAAGTACAAGTTTTCTAAAGCTCAAGTTGCAGAATGAAGAAGGCGAGACGGGGCAGAAGGCGCCAGGCATACTTATGATGCTGTTGGTGGTGGCTTCAATGCGTTTGCCGGAATCAACGATCGATGGTGGTTCCGAAATTCAAAGGAACTTATCTGCGGAGCAAGCTATTTCGAAGATCGCGTGTCCGGTCCCTCTCAGAGTCTCATTGTTTGGAAATATCTCACGAGCAGATTCCATTCCCGTCTCTAGCTCAGCTGTTTTTCAAAATGCCGTCCAGCGAATGAACGGCAGCGAGTGCGCCTGGCCGGAGCACGCCAAACCGAGCGCGTCGCGTAGCCCGCTTCGCTACGCGCCCTGCGTAGAGCTTCCGGGTGACGTGACGCGGCACGTGGCCAACACTTGGAACCGCCCATTTCTTAACTTCGTGAAAACACGTACTCCAGTGCGTTGGCTTTCTCCTCGTTGCCAGACGGTGTGTTTGCTTCCCGCCAAATCATTTTTGTTTTTTGTCAATAAGTAGATAATGGTTTTCTTTTTTAGTTTCTTTTTGTCATTATCTTGCGTATCACTCTTGGCACTTTCTGGACTCTGCAAAATGAGCCTTTTCATTTTATACGAAACCTTAAAAATTCATTACAGAATGTTACAATTTATTGAACGACGTAATGGCATCTCTCGAGTGTCGAACTGGAACCGAACCGAAAACCAGACCCGAACAGGAACAAAACCACACCTAAATCTTCGCCGCCATCATAAAACTGCAAGAGAACCGGAAAAAAAAAAAAAAATGTAAACGGTAACCGATTCAAAACGTTTGACAGTTATGTTTCTTTGTTTCTTTCTTTTTCTTTTTTTTTTTTTGTTCATTAATATTTTAAATTGAGTTTGAGCATAAAAACTTGGCAGCTTTATGTCTTTGTATCGATTAAAGGGATACTACAACGAAATTTCGGCGCTCATTTTTTGCTCTATATGTGTTCAAAAAAGCAGCATCACATCGAACATACCAATATCTTGTTAAAAGAGTCACGAAAAGGAATTTTAAAACGAATTAAACGATTAGCAAAGAGCACCTGGTGGATGTCGCTAACGCCTCGCTTGTAATGCCCGTCTAGGAACCTTGACAGCTAGTGACGGAGGTTGTTTTGTCTCCGGCCACGACGAGAGAAGAGGGGCAGGAGGAACTCCCCTCTTCCCGAGAATGCCTTTGGTGTGTCGCAGAAGTCGCTATTGTCCCCCTAAAAGATTACAGAAGATAAACCCGTCACTCAAAATTCGTACAAAAAAAAAGCAGCCGCTTCGGTGGCTGGAACGACTAGGCCATCCTCTCGACGTCAGCCTCGCCGTAGCTTTGCTCGTCTTGAGACGACCTACGTAACGATTGCGTTGGATGTCACGTGGTCTCCGCTGGGCCTTCTCCGAGCGCTTGCCAGAGTGGGCCATTTATAACGAAAAATACAGCCACCAGGCTCAAAATACAAACGTGCGATTGTCATTTACGGATATTGTGGATCATATTCAGCCTATTTTTTAACACGACAGGAATATTTCAAATTTCGTTGAAGTATCCCTTTAAAACCGTCATAAACAGAATTGCAGAGTTGTACGTAGTTCAACTACTCTACTCAAGTTACTGTAGTTTAACTACTTTTCTGAGTAGCTTAGTAGCTTTCAATTACACATTACAAATTACTTTCGAATTTTAGTGGTTGTTTTGCCTATCAACAAACATTCCTGCACAAACGAGATAAGATGTTGGAAGGTCGGGTCACTATCATTTCGGCCGGTAGTCACATTACGGCCTAGAGGGCCGGAAGGGGCGGGGGTGGCTTTGAGGTGAATGGGCTCGGGGGTTGCGTTGTGGTTGACGACCGTAGTTGCCACCATATTGCAAAGATGGCGCCACATGTTTATTTTATTTTTCAGTGCACATTGTACTCTCGGTGACGGCAAATACTGCGATTTTTTTTTTTAAATTTTACTGCTTCATTCTTTACGGAGACGTGTTTGGCATGCTCCGCAACGGAGAAGTGCCTTACACGAGCAGGGCAAGGTAGGCGGCAATCGACGCCATCTGCACCCAAAAGGCGAACCTGGCGCGACAGTGGAGCTACATGAGCGCCGCAGCAGGAATGGAGTGGCAGCCATGTCCAACCTACAGCACCAGTTCGCAGACAACATCAACGCCTTCCTTGATGAAGTGTCCTGGCTGCTGGAGCTAAACAGCTAGGCGAGAAAGGATTTGGAGTCCAGGTTTTCTTTTTAGCATTGTCCGTGTTTTTTTTTTTTTTATTTATTTATTTCCTAGCCTGCATGCATGTGTTTCCTTCAGCGCTTCGCTGTAAAGAGATTGAAAATGAAATTTCTAAAATAAACCTCACTCATCGTCCGCCCGGTAGAATCAGAGACATAACTAATTTAGTTTTGAAGTGCTAAAAATTGAAAAGACGCAATAAATGTTCCACTAAGTTCTTAAAAAGCCGATGATTAGATTAGAATATAGGGATGTTGTACCCAAAAGGTGCCCTAATGTCAAAGCATTTATTTGGAAATACGTGTGTGCCGCAGCAGGAATGGGAGCGGCAGCCACGTCCAATCTACAGCACCAGTTCGCAAACAACAACGACGTCTTCCTTGATGGAGTGTCCTGGCTGTTGGAGCTAAACAGCTAAACAAAAACAAAAACTTAACGGAAAGTTCTTTTTTTTTTTTTTTTTTTTTTTTTTTTTTAGCATGGCTTACGTGTGTTTAATATTTCCCAGCTTGCATGCTTGTGTTCCCTTCAGAGTTTGGCTGTAAAAAGATTGAAAATAAACTTCCCAAATCAAAACCTCACTCATCGTTTTCGCAGCCGCCCGGTAGAACAATGACATAATTAATTTAGTTGAAGTGCTAAAGATTGAAAAGATATAATAACTTTTTACTTATTAATATTATTATTAATATTTTTATTTATTATATTATAATTTATAATTACAATTATATCTATAATATTATAATATTATATTATAATAGCTAATAAAGTCGACTATTAGAATATAGGAATGTTATACCAAAAAGGCGCCCTAAATTAATAGCATTCATTTGAAAATACGTGTGGGCGTCCGTGCTTCCGTGCATGTGTGTG
>NW_024609846.1:198132672-198212232 GCF_016920785.2 Ixodes scapularis | reverse complement strand
CATGAACTCCCCTTACAAAATCTCCCAATATATTTAGGAAACTTAATGTCTTACATGTACCTCGTGGGTGTTGAAGCTTTGATCATCTAGAAGCAGGTTTCTCACGCATCTCACCAGGTGGGGGAAGTCGGAGATAAAAAAAAAAAAAAAAAAATTTGCCGCTCTAGGTTTACAGGATGCTCACACTTGCACTGCACGGAGCCTAGACTTGCCTCGATGCCGAAGCTGTGCCACATATTTCTGTTCCAACTGGTACCATCACAGAACAGGTAGTCAACAAAAAGGCCATCTTCCTCACATAAAATGATGGCCTCTGATGATCTTGCTGAGGAGGTGGCCCTTCACGTTGCCTCGTGATGCAAACACTCCTGAAAGAAAAATTGAAGTAGTACTAACATTCATCAACTCAAGTGACGGTACGATCCCATTTTATATTCCTTCCGTTCCACATGGTGTCCAAACAAATAAAACCAAGATGATTATGAGGAAGCATTAACTTAATAAAAGGTCATAAATAAGTATAGTAGGTCAACATAGCAATATATGACTAGTATGCTAATTTGTTAGGCATTTTGTCTCTTCAAGTTATTAAAAAAATTAACATTGAGCATTATTAGTGTTATGCGAATATTCGAAATTTAGAATAGTAGTTTAGAATGATACACTATCCGATATTCGCTTTGAGGTGAACCGCAATATTTATACTTTTCCAAGTATTGATCGTGGCGGGTTACCCCGTGAGTGCGCTTCTTACCAAGCACCGGTGCACTGCCGAGACGCACCACCCGCGGAGCTCGCTTCCTCGGGTGTTGGCTCTCCACAGTGCACCTGTGCTCTGTAAGAAGCGCACTCAACGGGGTAACCCACCGCGATCAACACTTGGAAAGGTAGGAATTTCGCAATTGTGTGCTTTGGAAAAAAGCACACTTTCAAAACGGGATGGTGTATGCGAGAGCCTGGTGTAGTTATAAAGAGCAACTTTGTGCATGTTGATATGTACATTGCAGTAAAATGTTCAAAATTAAGCTTTGGCTGTTCTTGAAGAGTGTATGTTCGTCAAAGATGCCCTGACAACCACATTCATTATTCTTTTTTTAACCTAAAATTGAAGAAAGAATATTTGCATATAGCAAGGTTTATAAATCCACTGAATAAAGTATAGCTGGGAATTTCTATAGGTTTCATTTTATGTCTAATCGTTCGTTTACTTGACATCCCAAGGGGTTGGACTTTCTGAGGTCACAGTTCATAACTATAAAATTAAAATGAGCGTATAAATGAACAAGTAGAAGCTTGGGAACAACATTCATGAGCTCTGTTTAGTTTTCATTATTTGATTGGTTGATTAATTGATGGGGAACAGATCGAATAATTGATTAATCTGTGGGGGCAGAGGCTAGTCAAAACGGGGGGGGGGGGGGGGCAGATTGATCAATTGATTAATCTTTGGGGTGCAGAGGCTAGTCAAGCAGCGTGTGAGTTGCTTGAGCCCGAAAACTGCAGATTAAAAAATGTTATTCATAAACATCTAACAACAATGGAAAAATTAAAGCTGTCAGACAATGTGAAAAGCTATAATTTCATAAAATATGTGTGCTCACTGATCAGTGGTCCTGGGAAAATGACACCAAAATTATCTCTCAAGCCTCGGACCGTTGTCAAAAGGGGCCCCTACGGCTTGTCTCGTCAAGGTTAATTCAGGGCAACAGATTATTTTTTAATGGGAAACACTGCGAAATTAATCTACGAATTTCGAAGAATTGGGGAATAAATAAACTCCGATAAACACCGAATTTTTGCTAAAAAATAAACTTTGAAAAACATCCTCCGAATTTCACGAAAAATAAACTCAGAAAACACGGAGCCCTACATATAAGTAGGATTCCGTGTTTTCAGAGTTTACTTAGCATGAAATTCAGAAGGTGTTTTGGGAGATTATTTTTTATTAAAGAATTGGGGTTTATCAGACCTTGTTTTTGTTAGATTGTCAATTATTTATATTCGAAATTAAATTTTACTGTGTTCCAAATAAAACAAAAAAATGAAGAAATGAAGTCCGGACACAAACCTACTTTACATTTATCAGGACGTAACTGTATTGAGCGACATTTCTGCAACTGCATTAGGCACTGGCGCCCTTGCCATCAGCAATACTAACTATCCCACAACAAATATTGCAAAGAAGTGTTGCTTTAATAACAATCAATACTCTTAAATAACTCAATTCATAACTGTAGTCGTTGGGAAGCATGAAGGCTTCATTTTCCCTCCCCCGTCATTGAAATCCAAATAATATGGTCAAAACTGGAAACCTAAACATGATTTTTGTTAGTGATGGACCGAATCTGCCGAACTTCAGATTCGGCAAAGTTCGGCAAATGCCGAACTTTTGAAGGAAAGTTCGGCAAAGATTCGGCAAAATTCGGCAAATGTCTGCGCACGCGCGAGAACGCGACGGAGCCATGAATTGCAAATGGATGCCGTGCAGTCGTATGGTTACCGTCGTGCAGTGTAGTACAACCAGCGGTAACGGCGCGGTGTGGACTAGGGAACATGGTAACTGTGCGTTTGTGAGCGAGTGTGTTCTCGTATCAATATTTTCTGTCTCAAGAATAGAAGATTGACCAGTAATTTATGCAGTCCACTGCGCAAGTGACAAATGATGCGGTGCATTCTGAAATATTGGCCGACAATCACTCTAAAGCCCTCCCTCGCAATTAAAACAATTCTGTTTTCGGCTCAGGGGTAGTGTGTTCCGAAACAAAATAATATTGCTTTTTCAATTAAAGTTATTTCGCGATTTTCATGTATCTGCATAAAACTAAACACAAAACTATAATGCCCTCGACGTTGCACATCCGACCATTCCTAACTCTCCCTATCTTCCGAAATGTTCGTGTGTGTCCTAACACCAGAAACTGGAATTTTAAAGGGTAAAAACGAGACGTTGCGAATATGGGACGCACACTTTCATACAAAGCTGACGTCAAGTGACTCAAATCGAAAAAAAAAAAATGCATATTTACAATATTATTATTATCTCTTCTGGTGAAGGCTCAGCAACCGTTGAATTCGTTTTCGCGCACAAAACGGTGACCCCAGAGAAAGCAAGAACGCAGCGCTATTGCCTTCATTTTAACAATGTACACCAAGGAGGTTGATATGTTACACACACATGCAGGCTTGCGCTGATAAGGCCTTAAAACCGAAACTCTCGTAGCGTCTCCGCCACGCTCGCTTCTACACAACCTCGTTGTCACGCCACTTCTGCAAGGAGTCACTAAAATTGCCAGTAAACACCCCAAAACGACACCGATACAATTATCCTGTAGAATATCACCTTATTTAGCAATAACTATGTCAACATGCATTACATGTTGCATTTAAGTTAAGAAAAAATAAACATAAAATATTTTTTCGCCAGGAAAAACGAAATATCAACGTTAAGTCTGATAGCAATGTATTTTTGCCGAATCTTTACCGAATCTTCAGAAAAGTTCGGCAAAAGTTCGGCTTTGTCGAATCCCAAGATTCGGCGCCGAACTTTCGATTCGGCAAAAGTTCGGCCCATCACTAATTTTTGTCATGACCCAGAGGTACCGTGACCTCTGGGTCTTGAATGAACCTCGTCACACAAAAACGTAAACCTCTTACTGTCAGTAGTCCGAGGTTTCAAAGGAAACTAAAGTGAACTTTCCTCGGGACCATTGACCCTGTGCTCCTATGAAATTTATTTGTAAAACAGTCTTTTTAACTTTTTCTTTTGACGTCATGACCACGAAATTTTGTTTCATTTATAAATTCGAATTGAGCAAAATTTCACCGGTGAGTACTTTTCCGACTTTTTTTTTATTTACGAAAAAACGTGAAATTCTACTTCTAAGAGATAGTTATCGCTACGAAAGCTCACCTATTCTGGAAACCAACCACTGACTTTAGAATGAATGTCCTTTGTTAGGGAAATGTTATCTTTTGGGATATGAAGGTGATTTTGGGGTGTGGCCATAGATAACATGACTAACAAGTGACTCTTGATACAACCACCAAACTCACTGTCTTTAGGAGTATGAAATACTTACTTGAAGCAAAAGACCAGAATAATGCTATGGCAGACAGGAATGCTATGCATGATTCAGTCCCTTAATAATAATAATAATACTTATTTGCACATATAAGCTATCCCCTACAAGGCGTGCAAAGCAAAGCAGAAAGGAAAAAAGGCTGTACACATGTGTGTCTGTTGGTCAGCCTCACAGAAAACAAAACAAACAAACAAACAAACAATAAACACTGAATAACATTTTGTGATTTACAACTTAATTTATTCCGATAGAAAATATGATTGGACCCTGTGGGACATTCATATTGTTAGAGATGGCACCTTCTCAGTCAAGCAGACTTTAAATAAATATGCTATAAATTATCTACATGCAATGCATGCCTTTTTTTCTAGGTGCAGTTGGGACATATCCAGGCTGCTTTTGAACTGGACGCAAACAACGTCACTGCGAAGGCCATGCCACAACTTACGCTGGCACACATCAAGCCCAACTCATTTGAGAAGATGAGCGTAAATCTGGCCTTCCAGCTGTTCACCACAGACGTCCTCCGCGGGCTGCTGGTGTTCCAGACCGCCACCAGGGAGCAGCGCGGGGACAGCACAGCGACAGCGCACTTCGTGGAGCTCATCAGAGACCTCATTGCAGCCATGTCCTCGCGGACCCCTACAAGGTCGCTGAAGAAAGTTGTTGGGTGTGCATGAGCTGCACAAGCATACAAGAACAAAAAATATATCAGGTTCAAGCAAAAGTTAATGTTCTGCAAAGCATGCTCTAAAGGCATGCTATGTTAATGCAGGATTTAAATACATTGAGATATAGAAATAAATAACATATGCTAAAATCACAAAAACACTTGACACAATTTATTCTTTTTTAATAGGGGCACAATTTACACAAAATGATTTAAGATGAAAAAGTTCACTAAAACAGTCGTCTGTTCTAAAAAAAAAAATGAAGAGAAAAGAACTTTTGAATCATACATGTTTTGATTGACCTCGGGGGGGCGGGGGGGGGGGGGGGGGGGGCACGTGACATTGGGGTGTGGTCACGTGACCCCCTGCTTTCCCCCCCTCCGAGGTCACGTGACCTTTGGGAGGGGGTCACGTGACCCCCCAGAGAAATTTTCCGCTTGATTTAGGGGGGGAACGTTTCTGCTAGATTTTGCGGGGAAAATTTTCCGCTAGATTTAGCGGGTAAATTTTTTCACTAGATTTAGCGGGTAAATTTTTTCACTAGATTTAGCGGGGAAATTTTTCCGCTAGATATAGCGGGGAAATTTTTCCGCTAAATATAGCGAGGAAATTTTCCCGCTAGATTTAGCGGAGAAATGTTTCCGCTAGCTTTGTGCGAGGTCTACGCAGATATTTTGAAAAGACAACTTCTCCCACCCTCCATGAGACAGCGGTAACAGCGTTAATACCAAAGAAAATAAGCACCGACAATATTCGATCAGCCGATGACTATCGGCCAATAAGTTTGCTAACGGTTTATTACAAAATCCTCGCCAAGATACTAAGCAAGCGCCTCGAGAGTGCCCTGCAAACGGTCGTTGGGGAGCACCAAACGTACGGATTTAAGGTGCAACCCCACCGTGCAGGACGTTTTGGTGCTTTTTTGACGGCTTATAACTTTCGTTGTATGTGTGATGATCGCTAGTACCGCCACGGCGAAGGAGAAGAAGCGCGCCCTGGGAGCGCGCGCCACAAAAACGCGAACATATATAAAAGTGGTAGCCTAAGATCGAACGCTGTCGCTTCTTGGCCATCACGTTACAATTGGTGGCAGCGGTGGGATGGCCACCGAACCTGTACACCCCGTTCTCCCGGACGTCTTCACCGGTGAGGGAAGCTTTGAGTCATGGGCAAAGCTCTTCTCCAGTTGCGCGGCAGCCAACGGTTGGGACGACGCCAAAAAGTTGGTGTACCTGCCGACACGCCTCCGAGGATGGGCCTTCCGCGTCTTCGAGCATCTTCCCGACCAAGACAAGGCCACTTTTCCCGCACTAGTGAAGGCGTTGACACTTCGTTTGGCGTCGGCAGGCCAGCGTGCTGTGTCTGCGGCACAGTTTCGGTCCCGCGGCCATCAACCCACGGAAGCCCTAGACGTCTATGCCTACGACCTCGTGGACCTCTTTGGACAGGCTTATCCTGAGGTGTCACTACAGGTGGGCGACCCGATGATACGGGACCAGTTCATTGTGGGTCTCCAATCTAAGCCGCGTGACAAAGTCCTCGCCGCTGACCCTGCAACATTTGAGAAAGCTCTTGAGATAGCCTCAAGACTAACATCCATTGAGCATCTGTCTGCGACTACGGGGACACCAATACTGTGCGCGGCCGTAGGTAACACTTCAGAAGCCACTACGCGACCCACGGGCGATGCCATTGCGGCGTTGACCAGCAGCGTGGCCGACCTTCGCGCCACAGTGAACAGTTTCATCGAGTCGCAGAGTCACTTCCAGGAGCACAGCCAAAGCTTTCCCCGCAGAAACACTCCCAGGAGGCGACCACGATGTTTTCAGTGTGGCGGTACTGGCCACCTCGCAAGATCGTGTGCAAACTCTGACCAGCGTGCGCCACTGCGAAGTGACAACCCTACATTTGTGGAACGTGGATATCAGGGAATTCTTCCGCACCCCCAAGTAACAGTGAAGGGGAAAGTGGGCGGAATTTTCATGAACATGCTTATCGACTCCGGGTCATCAGCGACCATTTTACGAGGCGACAAGTGGCTTGAGCTCTCGCGCGACCACCCTGACCTTGAGTTCACTCACCGAGAGGGAGTCATTGGCCTTAACGGCGCCGCCTTCGAAGTATGGGGAACATGCAGCTTAAACATTGAGGTTGCAGATCTCTCGGTGAGCCACTCTGTCATTGTTATTCCCGGCATCCTACATGAGTTCGTCCTGGGACTGGACTTTTTAATAAAACACCGATTTCGGGTTGACTTCAGCGAGAGAAAACTCGAACGACAAGCACAGTGCCCATGTGCCCAGACCCAAAGAGTTCAGCTTTCTGTCACGTCGGTTCTGCCACCGAGGACCGCAATCATCGTTCTCGGGACCATTTCACCGAATACGGCAGAGTTCGATACTGGGCTTCTTGAACCTCGCCCGGATCTCCTCGTGAAAAGGAATACTGAAGTCACCTGGAGCGCGTTGACAGTGTCCGATAAGCTACCAGTATGTGTCATCAACCATTCCGAAGAGCCGGTCACCTTATTCAAGGGTACAAGTCTCGGAACCCTGCACGCTTTTGACCACCCTGAAGGCGAGTACTCCGCTGCTCCACTTGACAAGAGGCACGCGCAAGCGGCACGAGACAGCGTCTGCTCTGCGACGAAAAGAAAGAAATGGACACTCACCTCGCTGCAAGATGAGTTTGCCGCATCACAACACCTCCAGGGTAATCAACAAAAACTGATCGAAGGTACGCTTCTTGACTTCGAGGATGTAATTTCTCAAGGTGATTGGGACTTGGGGAGAACGTCAGTTCTGACGCATTCGATCGACACTGGTGCGGCCGGACCAATAAAAGAATCCCCACGCCGCTTACTTCCAAACCGCCGCGAAGTTGTGACCACGAAAACGCATGAAATGCTGGACACGGGAGTAATTCGTCCTTCTAACAGCCCTTGGGCTGCGCCCGTCGTTCTGGTGAAAAAGAAGGACGGAAACTTGCGCTTTTGCGTAGATTACCGTCGGCTGAACGAGGTCACACACAAGGACGCATATCCACTGCCTAGGATCGACGACACTGTCGAAGCCCTGAACGGTGCTAAATATTTCAGCACCATCGATCTGGCGTCAGGATATTGGCAGGTGGAGATGTCGACGGGGTCTCGGGAGAAAACAGCGTTTGCCACACATCAAGGACTTTTCGAATTTAATGTCCTTCCATTTGGGCTATGCAACGCTCCTGCGACCTTTCAACGGTTGATGCAAATAATCATGGGAAAATTTGACTTCTGTCTTTGCTATCTTGACGATCTTATCATCTTCAGCAAAACGGAAGCCGAACATGTCATGCATCTTCGACAAGTTCTCAAGGCGTTGAGAGATGCAGGTCTCAAGTTGAAACTTTCAAAGTGCCGCTTCTTCAGCAACAGCGTTTTGTACTTGGGCCACAAAATTTCGGCTACAGGAATCGGAACCGACGAGACGAAAACAGAAAAGGTCTCGAAGTGGCCACAGCCTCTAAGCGTCGAGGATCTCCGCTCGTTCTTAGGACTCGCCTCGTACTACCGGAAATTTGTTGCAAACTTTGCCGGCATCTCGGCCCCGCTTCACAAATTGTTGGAGAAGCAAGTTCAATTCGTCTGGACACAACAGTGCCAAGACTCCTTCGAAGAGCTCAAACAGCGCCTCACAAACTCTCCAGTTCTGGCGTTTCCAAATTTCGACCTACCGTTTATCCTCGACACGGACGCAAGTGAAAACGGTATCGGCGCGGTTTTATCCCAAGTACAGGATGGGAATGAGAGGGTAATCGCCTACGGCAGTCGTACCCTCACGAAGCCTGAACGCCAGCTACAGTGTGACCAGGAAAGAAATGCTGGCCCTGGTTTATTTCGTCCGTTACTTTAGGCACTACCTGCTTGGATGGCGATTCACATGCAGGACGGATCACAGCGCGCTTCAATGGCTACACAGCATCAAAGAACCGGAAGGCCAAGTCGCCCGCTGGATTGACCAACTCAGCGAGTATGACTTTATCGTTTCGCATCGGCCGGGAAAACAACATGGAAATGCAGATTCGCTGTCCAGACGGCCTTCCCCGGCGAATGAAGGCCAACATGTCGCGCTCATGACAGTTGCACAGTCTTCAGTCACCATGACAGACCTTCGAGAAGAACAACGACGTGACACGCAGCTTTCGCCCATCATCGACGCCCTGCTTGCAGGCACGCCGGCAGGAGATATTCGTCGATGCAGCGCGGGGGTGCTCTTCCGCAACCGGCAGAAGCTAAGGCTAGTCGACGGCTGCCTCATGTGGAAAAAAACACCGGAGTCAACCCCTGTTCCCGTGATTCCCGAGACATGGATACCGCTGGCCCTAGACTCCGTTCATAATGCACCGGGGGGCGGACATCTTGGGCGCGCCAAGACACTAAAGAAGGCCGCAGAAAGGTTTTTCTGGATTCGAATGGCACCCAGTGTAGCCGACTGGTGCTCGAGATGTGTTAAGTGCTCCGCTCGTAAGGCACCAAACCCCAGACCACGAGCACCACTGATTCAGGAAGCGGCCACCTTCCCTTTTGAGCGAGTGGCTATTGACATCACTGGTCCGTTTCCAACGACGGAAAGAGGCCACAAGTACATCTTGGTGGTGAGCGACTATTTTACTCGATGGGTTGAAGCGTTCCCTCTGAAGACTCAAGAAAGCAAGGAGGTCGCCAATAGCCTTGTCCATAACTTCTTCAATCGCTACGGGATACCGTCAGCACTACACTCTGACCAAGGCAGAACTTTCGAGAGCAACGTCTTTCAAGAAATGTGCTCAATTTTGGGCATCCGAAAAACAAGGACCTCCCCTTACCACCCCCAGTCGGACAGATTGGTTGAGAGATTCAATCGCACGCTGATGAACAGCTTGAGTGCGTACGTCAATGACACACAGACTGACTGGGACATCAAGCTCCCTCTCGTCATGATGTCCTATCGCTCGAGCGTGCATGAATCGACTGGTTACAGTCCTTATTATCTGCTTTTCGGTAGACACATGAATATACCAGCTGACATGCTGCTCGACGTGCATGTCCATACCAACATGGCGTCGACGTCCAGTTATGAGCAACACGCATCGCGCCTACTGACAACATTACAAAGGGCTCGCGACCACGCAATTGTAAACGACATGAAAGCAAAGAATGCGCAGAAGCGCCACTACGACAGCACGGCCAGGGAAGAAGACTACGAACCTGGCGACAGAGTTCTTCTACATTCTCCCGCTGTGCCGCGAGGACAGTCCTCGAAGTTATATTTGCCATGGTTGGGTCCTTATGTAGTCCTCAAGAAGCTTCCTAACAACGTGTACATAATCCAGGAAGAAACTGAAAAAAGGAAGCGGCGGGTTGTACACCACAACCGTTTGAAGCGGGTAGCCGATGGGAAGGAGCCAGTCTTGTCGCCTGCCAGGACGTTATCACACGTCCAGAAAACAAAGATAACGACCCGACTCCTACACGCCCAGCAGTCCCAGACTACCCAGACATAATAGACATTGAAGGCGATGATCTGTACGTCGATGCGGTCGAAAGTCTACCACCGGTACAAGCAGCTGAGGATCCGAACCTGGCCGACGCTCATGAGAACCCACCGCTGTTAGACATCCTCGACAACGAGCTTCACGTTGACGACCAAGTAGAAGAAAACGGGGACCAAGGCACTGACGGAGGCCAGCACAATACGCCACCAGCGAACGGTGCCGAACTCCTGGACGACGATCAACATCCAGTCGTTCTTTTGCCCCCTGATGACGTCACTTCAACGGACTTGCCTGTAGACGTGCCACAGCAGGCAAAGCCAGCAGAGCGATACCTCCTTCGGCCACGAGAAACATTGAGTCGACCCGCGATCGCGATTGAGTGCTTCTAGCATGAGAAGCCTAGTGCCGGGACGGCAACTTCCTCGTGAAGGGGGATGGTGTGATGATCGCTAGTACCGCCACGGCGAAGGAGAAGAAGCGCGCTCTGGGAGCGCGCGCCACAAAAAACGCGAACATATATAAAAATGGTAGCCTAAGATCGAACGCTGTCGCTTCTTGGCCATCACGTTACATATGTAACTTACAGTTATAAAGTTAACGTCAAATTAAAGAGCTGTTTTTCGACAATCTTTTAAGGTCTCAAAATTACGATTACTTTTAGTTGTTAGTTAATAATTTATCTTTTAATAGACCGCAGTTATTATTTTTTATTTTATTTTATTAAAATGATTTCTCGAGTTATAACGTCCCATTGTCCACGATAATTTACGTGATAGTTTGGTTGCATGTAATATATTAAAAAAGTAAGCAACGAGCTGTACAGATAGTGTATATTTTAAAATAAAAAATAAAGTTTAAAATGGTATCATTTTAAGGCGCTCTAAAAACGGAATCACGTTAACTAATGAAAATAACGAGACATTAAATTATGAAGCATCCTTCAATATTACATTTTCCAGAACTTCCATATTGACATATTACACGTTAAAATGCTATAAGACCTCAAACTTTTCCCATTCAGTTATGGCAAATCGTAGTTTCTTAATATAAAGTACTGATGGCGACACGTGTTCAAGAACAGCTTGATGTGCATCTTCCGTCGTGTGCCGCTTGGAACGCCACGTGAAAGACAGAAAAATCGCCAGGTGTCACGGTGTCAGATGCCTGGATGCCCGCAGTGAGCGAGCCAGAGATGTCAGAAACACAGCGCGAGGCTGCGGGTACACCACAGCTACTTTTGCGCGCGTTCTACTCAGTCTTGGGTAGTAACGCGTTACTAGTAACGCGTTACTGTAACTTTGTTACTTTTTCGGTAACTTGTAACTGTAACGAGTTACTTTTTAAAAATGTAACTTGTAACGGTAGTTCTATTACTTTTTTGTGAAGTAACGATGAAAGTAACGACGTTACTTTTGTCGTTACTTTCCAGTGTTTTACGAATAATATATCACTGCATGAGTGCAATTTAGCCATTCCTTCAACTTTCCAAATCGTTTATTCCGACATTTCGAGAGTCAAGTTGGCCTTGCACAAAGTTGTGAATACGTTCTTTCTCGCGAGTCACGACCCGAATATTTTATGAAAAAAATATCTAGTTATCTTTAAGCACGCGCTTGTACTTTGCGACTGAACACTCACATCTTAGTGTCTTGAAGCACTATCTATGTTGTGTTTTTTTCTTTTTTCTGTGCAAACGCTTTTTAATCGGGTGAATCAACCGTGAAACAACAATACACGTGGAGGGAACTGCGCATGTCTCGTATTCTGATTAGCGCCACTACTCCGCACTGCTCATGTTTCGTATTTTGATTTGCGCCACTTCTCTGGCGTGGAAACTTTCAAACACTAACTTCGAGAAGCAACTGCTGCTAAGTTACAATATGAAGTAAAAAGCATACTTTTTAATATTATGCAATAAAATGTTGTGAGAGGCGTTTTTTAGTTTTTTCAAATATTTTTTTTTGTGTTATAGAAAAGTAACTGAAAAGTAACGTCGTTACTTTTTAAAAGTAACTGTAACTGTAACGAGTTACTCTTTTGTTGCAGTAACTGTAACAGTAACTTCGCTACTTTTTTCTGAAAGTAACTGTAACTGTAACGAATTACTTTTTAAAAGTAACTTACCCAAGACTGGTTCTACTGTGCGTCGGTACGCATTCCCGACGCGATCCAAATGAAATGGGCGCCATAAAATGCATTCTGCCATTTCAGATTCCGCCACGTATGCAAAAATATTTTAATGTTTTTATCACATGAAAACACCATTTTCGCAATCAAACTATGCTTGTCGGAATGGTTTGACTATATTTTGTTTCAAAAACCACCTCGGTGGCTCTTAAGTGGCAAGGATATTAATACAAAACACAAAGCATTAAATTGTCTCAGTGTCTCTGAGCCAACGCGCTGGCCCATAAATCTATATTTGTTGGGTTTAAATATCGGCCGAGGTGCCCGCAATCCGACGGAGGACAATCGGAGATTTCGGTTGCACGTCAAAAGATCTCCAATTAGTCAAAATAAACCCGCAATTTTTTTTATTGGGGTGTGTTAAGTGATTTTTGTTGGTTTGTCATGTGAAACCCTAAGATCTGAATATTTGCTTTGCTTTACCTTAGTTCGGAACGCAGCCACCGCTACGGGCTGATAAAGCCACTGAAGCAGCGACAAGAGCGCAAGGTCAAGCTGTTTGTTCTCTTTCTATGCCGATGCGGTCGGGCTAAACTAGAACAACTAAGTAAGTTACGCTTCATAAACATCTTGGTGCTTAAAATAATGGTTGTCAGTTATCTGAAGCTTTTGAAATCACAGGAAACGCCCTTCCGTCCTCTACAAATGTTTAAACAGTTCGTGACGAAGCAAAGCAATATTACGCGAGCTGCCTGACACCGAAACTTTTGAATCATGACGATCGGCAGTTGCGTTTGATTGGTTACTAACCACCAAGGGTGGCGGCACCCAGAATAATTTTGGGGGAAAAAGTGCCGATACTCTAAGCATAGCTCATTTGGTTCAGCTCACAGGCTAAACCAAGTGCGGCGGGGGACCGTTGGCCGAGTGTGGTGTGGCACCGCAGATCAGAGCACGTGGAGAAATGCTCGAGCGCGAACTCCGTTCAAAGCGCGGAGCTCACGCTTCGGAACCCAATGTTGGCGGAACGTCTAGAGACTAAATCTCCTCGATGTGTTTGCGTTGGTCTTTCAAATAACCTCAAAGATGCCAGTGCACGAGGCCCGTGTCTCAAGTGGCCCTTGGAGGCAAATGGCGGCGCAGCACTAAAATGACTGGCCCTTGAAAGCGAATGGCGGCGGAGCACCGGCTCGTGGCACGTGTCTTGCGCGTTTCGCCAACAATGGTTGGCGGTGCTTGTAAAAAACGCCTTCAATAGGGGGCTTTAGCAGGGACCCTGGGTTCAGTCGCCCATCTGCATCCTACCGTCGTGCGATCGTGGACCACATATACTGCGTAATGCACGTTAAAGACCCCGAACTAACAGTTGTACTGCACGTTTTATAACCTTCAACGGGTAACAATGTCGTCCTACGAAACTGCTGCTCTCTAAAAAACTAACGACTAGTTTTGAATGTGCCGTTACATTGCATTTTTAATGTGGGTTCGCTTGTTCGCGTTTTTTGTTTTTTTGTCTACATCTTTGATTGTTGGGCCCTTACCCAGGTAACAATTTATGTTGTGGAGACAGTCGGCGCAACAAAGTTTCGCAACAAAAAACAGTTTTACTGCAATCGCGCAACAATGTTGTAGCAACAGTCATAACACTGCAGAAGTGTCCGCTGCTAAAGCACTACGGCAACTGTGTCGGTCAACCGTTGATTGTTTCATGCTCGCAACAGTAACGGAAGCATTGCTTTTCCCCAGCAAAATGTGTGCTGTCCTGATGTTGCTAAACTGTTCCCGTGGCGGGTTCAAAAACAGTTTGCGTTTACACTGCCAGAATGCAGTCGCCAAACATTGCTTTCCAAAAGTGTTCCAACCGTACGACACAACAGTTTCGCGCTAGGTTGGAATAGATTGTCGAGGAATTGTTGCGAAAACACTGGACACCATTGTTGGTTGACTGTTGCTCAAACCTATTCGGCAGACGTTGCGTGCCACAACTGGACTGTAGCTGAACATTATTTTTTGCCAACTGTTGCCGCATGCATCTTCTCAACATTTGCACTGCATGACCAGGCAGTGCTCCTCACGACAGTGCTTCCCCACTATTGGAGCAACAATGTCTTGCTTTTGTTGCTAGAGTCTGTCATGCCACAGCTGCGTGGCATACTTTTGCGGGTGTTCCTTACTTGTCTCGCAACATTAGGAAACAGTCGGGCAGCCTTTTGGTAACTATTGCGGGCACCTTACAGCGGAACAGCAGTACAGCCAACGATAATAGAACCCAGTATACTGCCATGGAACATTTCCCATAGAAGTTGCACCGATCTGAACGTTGAAACCTAAATATCGGCGATCCCAACTCTGCCATTTCTCCCACCGCAACCACTTAGAAAACAGCATAACTATTTGAACTGGCTCAGAGTATCGCATTCGATAGCGTCTACTGCTACTCTTCCATTTTGGCTTTCATCGGCAATATCGTAGCCGACACAGACTAGGTAACAGGGATCTGAAGGTTGCCAACCGTCGTCTCCCCTCCAGACGTACCGTGAATGCACACAGAAGTCATCACGCACCCTACTCTGAACGCGCTACCTCATATCTCCGGTGAGTCGAGGTTGTATAAAAACAATAGTAATTATGCCGCAAAAGCTTGTAAACAAATTTTTTAAAAGCCATCCCGTGCCTGCCATTTTGTACCAATCTCCAATAAAGGTTCCTACAAAAAGAGTTTATTTCGTTTGTTTTTATGCAAAGAACTAGCTTTCTTAAAACATGCCCGCCAAAGATGTTGCTCTTTCTGTGGATGCTAGTAGAGGGCGCCACCGCCGCGTTTTTTTGGAGTTCTCCGGCCCCGAGCACCGCGGGGGGAAGGGCGTAACCACACATGTTCGCCCTGCTGCGAGCGTTGGCGGGGCCTAAGCCGAGGCCGCCGTACAGTTCGCGCTTTCCACTTTTTCACGTTTCCTCCTCGCCTGCCCTCCTTTCCTTCCTTCGCCGCCCTCCCCCGAGGAGCCAACACGCAGAATGGATTAGGAGACGCCCCCGTTAATCCGGCTTAACCCGCCGAAAAGGGGGCCTGCTGCTTGACTAAAAATTATTTCCCTGCTCGATAAATAAGAAAAAAAAAATTAAAAAAACGCTGCGGGCAGCGACCGAATGCGCTTTGCCGGATGCGCAACGCTCCGTCCGCCTTGAACAAGCTTTTATGCATTGGACTAGCATTTTTCGAAGCGCGGCAGGTTTAGTGTAGGTCCTATCATATGGTCCTGCAAGACCTCCCTGTCCGCCACAAGCTAGCCAATAATTGAAGGACATAACGACGGCAGCGTATTCAAACAGTGTAAAATAAAATGTATATAATATTTATAAGAACACTATTGTCTTCACTGCTTAACTTTCAAATTTTTAGTACTGCAAATAATCGTAATCAAAATATTTTTATGATTGAAGACCCCTCGTCGTGCCCAAGATTACGTTTACGTGAAACGTGATTCGGCACGGGTGCAAATGAAGTCACCGTAAACTTTTTTTTTTTTTTTTTCAACGTGGATTTTGATATTTAATCTAGCTGAGGTACCACTGGCAGGATACGAATCACACACTTGGAAGGTATATACCGTTCCGGCGCCACTCATTTTCCAAGATGGCGGCTATAGTGAGGGTCGGAGATGCGTGCCACTGTTGAGCCTGTCTAGTGTGTTGGCTTCACTGAGCGACACAAATTATTTCTGGCAATACAAGGAAGCTAGGGTGCTATGAGCGCAGGTCACCTTTTTACCCTGTTTATGAAGCCTTCAGCTGAGACGGGTTAGCCCTGCTGTGCCTGCAAAGTTTTTGCTCCGCTTTAGAGTGGCGCTAGCTTCTTGTTACCCTTTCAGAGATGCTCTCCCACCGCCAATTTTTTCCACTTCTTATTTCGCTAAACGTAAACGACGTTGAATGCCTGTAGTCTCAAAACACCGGCAACACTGTGAGACCACTTCCGTTTCCCTTCACGAGAGGAGTCGGAGACTCAGCAGGATGGCGGTCGTGGTGGCTGTCGCTCTCTTTATTCGGGTGTTTCATAATTGGAAGTTGCGAGCAGGAAATGTGCGTTGCTTTTAACGAAACGCGAATTTCCGCGACAAAATAAAACGCATCAGACCGGCATCGGACGCCGGGGCCTCGCCGTTAGAACTAGAGCGGTGGGCGCTCCCTAGCGCTGACGACAATTAGCGGCGTAGTCCGAGCACAGGACCGGCGAGTCTAACAAAATGGTCGACGAAAACAGCGCAGGTTGCCATGGTGACGAGGTAGGCAACACCGGTTTGTCGGCCACAGGTATCACAAACGTTGTCGCCACCCTAAACAGCGGAGCGGCGGAAACATGTAGGCACCCTAGTTAGCCACTCGGCCACTTCCTCAGCTAAAAACTTCATTTCACAGGACAAACTTATACGTCACTCGCTGCCCATTGTCCCCCACTTTTCTTGGGTTTACTACAGTTGATCGAATGCCAATTCATCGAAGCACGTTTTAGAGAACGGGCTCGTTTTATCGAAACACGGTTTAGAGAAAGAATAGATTCAGTTTAGAGAAACGCCGTTTATCAAAGAGGGAACAATATTTAAAAAAGGCTTTCCTACTTCTCGCGTGTATCACTGGTGCGTGTGCTAACCCAAGCCCCCTGCAGCGCTTCCGCCGCAAAGCGGCGGAAGTCTACAGGGCCGCCCACACTAGCGAGAAAACGCGCCCGGCGCGCCGATAAATCGGTTAAGCGGCAAGATAAAGGGCGTGTCTCTGCACGTGCTCGTGGCGCTGACTGTGCTTCGGCGACATTTTGTTACTTGCCGCGATCGGCGTGCCACGCGCGTTTTCTCGCTAGTCTGGGCGGCCCTTACGGCGGGGCATTACAAAAATGTTAACTCAAATGATTTACCCGCACACGCCGCTTCGTGGCGGCCGAATTCGCTATAAGGAAGCTCATTGCCATTTTCTTTAAACTGGGTTCTCTATAAAAGGATTCGATAAACTGGGGTTGGTAAAACGGCGTTCGCTAAAGCGAGCTTCTCTAGACCGGATGCCTCCGCTTTTCTTCTTCATTTTCCCAAAAGCCCTACCCCCTTCCCTCTTCCTTTCTTCAGGCCCCCGTACATTCCAGCCAACGATAAGCTCAGACGGCGTCAGCTCAAAGTTGCCGAACGGTCTCCTGTCAACACACACACACCGCGACATCGCGAGGACCCCCCGGCTCTCCCGAATCAATCACAAAGCCGCCGACAGGTCCTGTGTCATGATGGAAGCATGGCGGAAAGCAGATTGCTGGAAATAGAAGACTATATTCCATTGCCCCTGTGCGAATAAATATTGCGTATTTTTGCCTTATTTCCGTGCCAAAATAGAAACAGCGTTTACAAACTGAACACTGTGCGTTTAGAGGAGCGCCGAAGGGACATAAAAAATCCGGACTCAACTTGACCTGGTTCTTATTTTTCAGGAGTTTACTACGGTTGATAGAATGCCATTTCGTCGAAGCACGTTTTAGAGAACGGGCACGTTTTAGAGAACGGGCACGGTTTATCGAAGCATAGTTTAGGGAAAGCAGAGCCTCAGTTTAGAGAAGTGCCGTTGATCGAAAAGGGGACGCTAATGAAAAAAGGGTTTTCTACTTCGCGCGTGTATCACTGGTTCGCGTGTTAACCCAAGCCCCCCGCT
The DNA here is from genome assembly GCF_016920785.2 of Ixodes scapularis. Classification (NCBI taxonomy): domain Eukaryota; kingdom Metazoa; phylum Arthropoda; class Arachnida; order Ixodida; family Ixodidae; genus Ixodes; species Ixodes scapularis. The sequence continues at coordinate 198,194,153 of NW_024609846.1, read as the reverse complement.
GCGCTTTCGCCGCTTCGCGGCCGGCAGTCCGCGGCGGCTCATTACAAAAATGTTAACTCACCAGAGTTATCCGCACACGCCGATCGCGGCGACCGAATTCGCTAAAAGGAGGCTCATCGCCATTTCCTCTAAACTTGGTTTCTCTATAAGGGCATTCGATGAACTGGGGTCGGTAAAACGGTGTTCGCTAAAACGAGCTTCTCTAAACCGCATGACTCCTGTTTTTCAGGAGCCTTTCAAAAGTGGATAAAAAATTATGAACTGGCTGACCCTACTTACCACATTAGAGGAGTTCATTTTCACTATGATAGGCTCTCTTGAAGTGTCTTGCATAATTCAGCTTGTATTGGTCCGTTTTTATTTTCGGTTCCATTCAAAAAGTGAGCACTAAGCCACTGGACCAAACTACAACATTCATAATTTGCGGAAGCAGCAAAATGGAATTGCGACAAAAGGAAAATTCGTCCGCGTAATTTGAGGCATATAGAAAAGCGGACAGGATGGGAGGGGCCGAAATCTTTTTTCAAGAAACACACAATCTTCCCTACAGTTCTAACAATTTGATATGAAGGTATACTTGGACGCCGGCATTATTCGTTTAGGAATCAAGCGGAACTTTTTATCGGATAATTATACGTCTACGTACACTCCCATTTTATGATTATCGTGTTTTAGACTCCGTGGACAGGGTGGTTTTCAGCGGTGGGCTTTTTATCTGACTGCAAGCCAGAACGCGAGCCAGAACGCACTACGGCCGCAAGGCGTCGCGCTCTTCCCCTTCTTCTCCGTATCAATTAACATTCAAATACCTGGGCGAAGCCGTCAATCGTGCTGGTGTCGGGAACCAGTAACCGCTCATTCACACTGGAAGCGGATCCGCGTTCGCAAAGCGGTTGCGAACGCGGTTGTATAAAGATGCAGTACAATTGCACGCGCATGATGTCATCGAGTGCGCGTGCAATTTACTGGATCTTTTTAGAACCGCGTTCGCAACCGCCTTGCGAACGCGGATCCGCTTCCAGTTTGAATGAGCGGCAAGTCTGACCCTTGAAATGCAGGCGTGACGCAAAACCCAGAGGCGTCTCGTTCAGCCACTTACGTTCTTCCCAGGCGGTGGGGACTGTTGTTTAAAGGGGAATATCTTCTTAACAGTAAAGCAATGTTCTTATTATTTTACGGTATCTGCTATAAAATTACGTTAGCCATTACTCGTTACTTCTGATTAAAAATGGCAGCATGGTGGTTCGAAAGCAAACTAATTTTTATTCTGCGCACTACAAAAAATGGCAAAGAAACCCCAACAAAGCTATGCATAAACGACTTCATTTCAAACTCCCTCGGAAGACACTTTCAACGTCCCCACAGCCGGGACCAAAAGACGCGTGATTATCGCTTTCTCGAATTCTTGAGCGTCCTTGTTGCAGTCTTTGTATCGAAACTACTAAGGCCACCGTCGCCATGCCTTGAAGGAAAAGCCGTCTCGCTGGAAAGAGACATCCGCTCAGAAGGCAACAGTCTGCCGCCGCTCGAACGATTCTGCCGAATCGTTCCTAGTTACTCCAGCTGGTCAAGACTTTCTCTTCAAAATAAATATATTCTCTTTCTGTCAAAAACAGAAAGGATAAACGCTAAATCTGGAAGCATTGACGTTCCCACGCTTTGAACCAAAATAAGTGGCAAACTTATCGCAGGATTGAAAAGCGTCCGTCACCAGAAAGACGTCACCATCTTTTAGAATCCCTGCCGCCGTGGTACAAAGGTGGGGTCGCTCGCTGGGTAACGACGACTCCCGTTCAGTAGGTCGCCTCCCGCTAAATCCTCTGGTCATCCTTTCTCCCATAGCGCCTTAAAACTAGACAAAAGACTGCGTAACCACCACGGACGGCACCTTCTTTATATCGGGGTTAGCCCCCAACTTCCTGGCACTCAAAGACCGAATTATGCTGGACGCTGCGCCCGCGTGATCCTTCTCGCAGTTCCTGGTTGCGTGTCAAGGCTACTATACCATTTCTCTAAATAAAGAGACAAATTTCGTAGCAGTAATAGTGATGGCTTTCGTCTGCTTCGCCCTTACTTTGCCGCTACCGGCGTGAAAAAAAAAAGTTTTTGGACATGAAAGACAAACTTAGGATAAAGGGAAGACTTGGAAGTAATCCTTTATAAGTAACGGGATTACTTGTAATTAATTACATTTCTTGTAATTTAGTGATTAATCCGTCACTTTTTTGAAAATGTGATTTGTAATGTAATCTCGCTAATTTTTCAGTAACGAATTACTGAAATTACTCGTTACAATTCTTCCGTCCCGTCAGGGGGAGAAACAGAGTGGAAGAAGGGCCATGCAACAGCATTCGCGCTTTTGGCATGGTAACGAGACTCTCGTGAGGTGCTGGTGAGGGAAACGAATTCACGGAAAGCACGACAGCCCAGCCAAAGACCGTTTCTCGACTCGTTCGTACGGTCAGCCAGGCTGGGAGGTTTCGACAGTCTACAGAAAGGCAACAGGCTTCGACTTCTTGGAAAACGAACGGACTGCTCGGAGCTTACAAAAGAGCAGAAAACGGATGGACCATAAAACCGCGGCGTGAGGTTCGTGTCGAGTGGGGCCGTGGACAGGGTGACCGTAGCGCATACGTCCGCTCCCTTTCCTCCTTCCCCCGCCTCTACCCTCCTTCTTCCCTCCCCACTCCTCCGCGCCTTGCTCCCCCAAACAATTTTTTTTTAAACGAAACCGTGCTTTGCTTTTGGGTTTTTCCGCCTATACCACGCTCACCCCGCGAACAGAGAGGCTATTGAGACCTCGACCCTGCACATCCTTGACATCGCTGTGCAAGCTGAATACTAACTGGGCCAATCAGCTATGTGGCTTTTTTCACTTGACTTTGCACTAGCGGATGCGTAGGGCAAAAACACGAGACGTGATGGCGGCAGTTCATTGGAACAAAGAAAAATCTAGCGCCAACCCAGCTGTCAGTTTAAACAGTAACTTTCGACAGCAGGCAATATGCTAGTCGGGGAGCACAACAAAACGGCTTGGGTTCTCGACAGCGGGTCGAGCCTGTGGGAACTTAGACCGACATTTTAGGGAAAGGAAACATAGCCCGAGTTTTTTCAGAATAAACGGTGACTCATTTGGACACTGGAGTTGTGAAGCCGCCAGTAGTGTAAACGCGTGAAAGACATGGAAGTGTGCTGTTCACTGAAAGTTTGGCTCTCTTAAATAATTTCTAGGCGGGAAAGTCAGTTCAGCTGAGAGATTGTGCGTTAATATTTTGTGTGACGTCTTGGTTCTGATAAGTTTGGTGATCAAGAAAGAAGATCAAGTCGGTCATTCGGCCGGATAACAACCTTCATCAAAGAGGAGTCTTTGAGATGTACCGAGAGCCAAGTACCGCATCTTGGTCTCACAGCCAGTCCGTTTTAGTAGGTAAACCAGCCCATATTTAGGCAGCATGCAGCAAACATTAAAAAACCACATCTGGAAGCTCGCCGATTCTAAACTCGGATTAATTTGAATGGTGTGCGTGCCTCCACCGCCCAAGTGCATTCGTCGCATCTTGAGCACCTGTTCAAGCTTTTTAAAACTTTATATATGCGTTCTCCTAAAATTATTAACCTAAGATATTGGGTAGAAAGTAATGAATATGTTTATTTTTGTTTTAATTTCGATGGGGCCCAAAATTTTCACCTTCAAACACGCAGTGTATAGTGTGTATTTTTCGTGTTCCTTCGGAGTAACACAAAAGTAATCGAGTAATGTAACGAAGTAATTAATCGATTACTTTTCACGGATGTAATTTTTAACGGTTATCCATTACTTTTTAGCAGTCTTGGGTAAGTTACTTTTAAAAAGTAATTCGTTACAGTTACTTGGGCCCCTTTGCCAAACACACTTCGGTTCTTACATCCAGTTTCTCATTTGACAGATTGACAGGTCTTTTCGGGGCCTGCACACAAGTATCTTTAGTGAACCTTTCACTATCTGTTGTCATGACTGCCAAAGCCTTTCTTCTACTCCCCCCAAAACACAGCTCTTTCTTTTGCGACAACAACTGTCGCCACGAACGATACTCTCCAGAGTGACAATAGTTCATTCCATGCGTTAGTGTCCAAATGATGTCACGGACCTCCCATAGTTGCTTGACTTGATCCTGGAGAGCGTTGCGGTAGGACGTCAGCACTGCGGTAGGACGTCAGCACCAAACACACCGAAGTGTGTTTGGCAAAGGGGCCCAAGTTTTCCTTAGATATAAGGCCTTCGAGAGTTAACATTGTTTCGGATGTGCTTGCGATTTCGACGAGGATTCTTGACCAAGAAAAAAAGAAGTTGTTTATTGATGCATCCTTGCAAAGAGTGTCGAGACTGGTGGATCCGTCATTTCTGACGGATAAAATTATTTGTAAAAAATTTGGTGATGTGAAGAAAGATCTCGAAAGTAAGGATCTGACCGTGCTTCAAACTGACAAATCAGGAAAGTTCGCTGTCTTGTCAAATGGAATGTTTAGTGAGAAAGCAGATCTAGCGATTACTAAACTTTTTAAGCCTTTTACTGGTGATTTGAAAAAGGCCAAGCGAAGAGTGTGTGCAGTGTTAGATGAGTGTGACTTTTATAACGTAGTGAAGGGTTTGGGGAAAGTGGCGCAGTCAACTTTAAGGTTGAAGTTCTTGCTAAAAGATCATAAACCGGAGTGTCCCTTAAGAGTTGTTGTAAATGAAAACGGCACCTGGCAGAAAGTCCTGTCTGTTTTCGTGCAGAAATGTCTAGGAGGAGTAGAGTTTGATAGTCCCTTGTCTTTAAGAAACTCTGAGCAGCTGATTCAGTTGTTAACGCCTTATCACGCGTGAAGCCTTGCAGTGCTTTAACTTTAGATATTAAGGATCTCTATTATTCCATGGAACAGACTGAGCTGCTGGTGAGGGTAAAAGGTTGGTGTGAGCAAAATTTGGTAAAATTCCAATCCGCGTCTGGAATTGATGTTGACAGCTTCATGAGTATTCTGGAGTACTACTTGAGTTCTACGGTTATTGAGTACAAGGGTGATCTGTTCGTTCAGAGAGAGGGCGTGTGTATTGGCTCTTCGATCGCACCAATTTTGTCGGAAATCTTTTTGAACCATTTGGATCATCACGTCAGTGTTTTTTTAGCTTCTTTGCCGGATGCTAAGGTTATAGTCCGGAGATTCGTGGATGATATTTTGATTTGCGTCTTTGAGGAAACGTCGGTGCAGAGGATCAAGCAATGTGTGCTGGATAAATGCCCTCGGTTAACTTTTACAGAGGAGCAGCCTGTTTATGGCGAAATTCAGTATTTGGATTTAAGGCTGTATACCAGCAGTGGTCTCTGCTGGAGGTATGGGAAAGAGGCGGCAAAGTTATTACTGGCCGCCGATAGTTGCCATTCAAAAACTGTGAAGAGAGGTGTGATTGCTTCTGTAATAGGAAACGCTTGCAGAAAGTCCTGTGTACATTGGATGGAGAGGGCAGTAGCCTTGCAGTTGGAGCGCCTTTTGGAAGCGGGCTATAGACAGGTGGTAATATCCAGCGTGGTGTCGAAAGTGTTGGACCGGATTGTCTTTGCCCCCCCGGAGAAAACAGTGTTAAAAAATAGGGTGTCTGTTCCCTTTCATCATGCCATCTCACACAATGTCAAGTCTGTGGCGTCAAAGTTTGGCGTTAATGTTGTATTTAAAGCGCAGAACAAGCTCGAAAGGTTGACGCCATTTTCAGGGACTGGTCTGGGGTGTACGAAATACACCGGGATCCAGCGGTGCCTTGTCAAGAAGAGGTCGTTTATAATATTCCTTTGCGGTGTGGGTTCTCCTACGTGGGACAGACTGGTCGTTGTATAAATGATCGTTTATTAGAGCAGAAAAGGGCAGTTCAAAATAATGCACCGAACTCTGAAATTGCTAAACATGTAGGCGAGTGTAACAACTGTGTACCAGAGTGGGAGGGTACAGAAGTCGTACATAGAGAAAAAAATAGCCATACGAGAGTGTTAAAGGAAACTTTACGTATTTTAAGCTTCGGAAACTGTATTAGTCAACCTTCATTAGCTCTTGATAAGGGAACAAAAAAGTTTCTAGGTTTATAATTTTTTTTTTGTTAAGTGCTGGGTCACTTGTTTTGTGGTTCGGATTCTTCTCTTCCTTGTTTTTTTTTTTTTTTTTTCGGGCAACTTTGTTTGTTTTTTGTTAGGGGAACAAAAGAGTTTCTAAGTGATGTCTGGTTCGGTCTGACCTTGTCAAGTGCGGAAGTTCCTGCTTTCCCTTTTCGAGTTAGCGTCCCTTTGTGTTTTGGGCGTGTTTGCTTTGTGTGCGTTGTTCGGTTTATGTTGAGGGTGAGGGTACTGTGTAAAGTGGGCGAGGAGGTCTTTTGAACTGTTTTGGAGGTCGGTGACGTGTATATAAGACGATGGTTGTTAAATAAATTTTCAAGCTGTGTTAGAGACTTCGTTGTACTGTCCGTTTTTTTATTTTTCCTTCGTCTCAGGTTTATTATGGAGACGTTTGATTCACCCGATTAAAAAGCGTTTGCGCAGAAAAAAGAACAACCGCAGAAGAGATAGTTCTTTAGGATACTAAGATGCAAGTGTTTAGTCACAAAGTACAAGCGCGTGCTAAAAATAACTACTCTTTTTTTTTTTCACCAAACCTACAAATGGCTATATTCGGGTTGTGACTGGCGAGAAAGAACGTATTCAGAAGTTAATTTGTGCAAAAGATAACTTGACACTCGAAATGTCAGAACAATTTGGAAAGCGCAAAGAGTGGCTAAATTGTACTCGTTCAGTGATATATTATACATAAAAAACTGGAAAGTAACGACAAAAGGAACGTCGTTACTTTCATCGTTACCTCAGAAAAAGTAATAGAAGTACAGTTACAAGTTACATTTTTAAAAAGTAACTCGTTACAGTTACAGGTTACCAAAAAAGTAACGAAGTTAAAGTAACGCGTTACTAGTAACGCGGTACGACCCAAGACTGCTTTTTAGGCCAAGTAATTGTAACTGTAATTAATTACTTTTTTGAAGTAACGGGCACAAGTCTGGCTAAAGGGCTTATAAACGCTCGCCACCTTTTTCAATCATATATACACGTAAAGATACTACGAGTACGCATGTAATAAGAACCAAAGTATGGCCCGCGCTTTACTTCGTTTATAATCACCAATAATCTTCTTTGGTCACTATTATGGGTTATCTTAAGACTTAAGCGATCGGTGTCCTATTTTCGTTGCTTGTGTAGCCTAAACCGGACTGTGACTAAAACCGGTGTGGCTATAAGGTATGTTGTTTGTGAGCACTCCGTGTACTGTACACTTGCCTTTGTCATGCAATTTCTGCCTCTAACCAACAAGGCCGTTTGGAACGCTTGTTATAAAAGCCCTTTTCACTGACATCTCGCACTCACTTTTCGTGCAAGATGGCAACGACCACCGAAACTTTGTTATTATGGCCCGGGCTAAAGGCTAAACTCCGTGGAGCGAATTATGCGACAAATAACTGACGAACGCCGCCCGACGGCACGCTCGCTTGGCGCTTGACGTAGCACCAACTGTGCTGATGCCACGCGCAGAGCAAAAGCCGCCAGGCTAAATTCGTCGATTTTTCGCTGTATATTCGTCCCATGGAGTTGAGCCTTAAGTGCTATGTTTAATCTGACCGAAACGAAGTCAGACAATTTGCTGTTTAAATGTCTGCTCTGTATGCCGAAACTCAAACTGCTGAGCACATCCAGGACGTCGAACTCTTATTTGAAAAAGCACATTAAGAGTTATTCTTCAATGTCACTTACCTTTTTTCGTTAAAATGTCGTGCGTTATTTTGGCTTCTTAGCCAAAATAACGCACCTTTCTTTCGAGATAGTTTTGTTAGTCGCAGTTTTTCAGCTACATCTCACGATGCTCATTAATGTAACCTAGTGAAAAAAGCCTTCGAAAACGGCTTAGTTTAGTTACTTGTATAATTCAGAAGAAAAATAAATTAATCATAGAAGTTGTATATAAACACACCTATGTGAGATATGTTTAAAGGGGCAGTGCAACGATATTCAATTGGAATATTTTTCACTTTAAACGAGCTTACTGGCACTAGTGGGACTCAAGGATACTCGCACGCAACGCCACTGACCAAGAAACTCCTTTGTTGCGCTGTAATTTCGAGGACAAAACCGAGCGTTTTCATTCAATCTTTCCTTCGCAAAACCTGATGACGTAGCTGGGTGGTAGCAGTACCGCCCAGTGACGATATTTGAATGCGGTTCATAGATTGGACCCGAGCATTGCGTGGGCACTCAACTTGGGCTCGTGATAATCTATAGCTCGAGAAGCATTCGGGTAGTGTCCTGTGTCCAATCGCTGCAATGACGACGGCAGCCGAACTATAACAATGTTTGGAACGCAGCGCGTGTCCTGTGCCTTGCCAACCCCAGCGCATGGCTATGATCAACATTGGCGGCATATAATCGGCTCCACATCACGTGGCGGCTTGTTCTGGCTGCGAGTTGAGGGGGTGAACTCTGCTCGTTTTTCTTTATTTTTTACGGTGACTTCGATTGCGTGTGGTGAAAAACGAACGGGTATTTCACAGGTTATTAACGTCAGGATTCCGTTCTAAGCGGCATTTGCGCAAAATACAGAAATCGTTGCATCGCCCCTTTAAGGTTGCGGTTTATTTAGACGGTTTTTTCTACACTAATTCGTGATGCAGTTTAGTTAATCTTTCGTTGTTCCACACGACTGATAACTAGAAATTAACAGCGGTGCTTCGCACCAGTCCTAATTGTTTTCTTTTCCGCCAGTCCCTATATTCGCAGAAGCTGACAGGGTTCGCAGTAATTTCAGAGAAACGAAAGACCGAAGCTACAACCCACTTTCCCAACACACCCTTGAGGAAGCAGAGGAAGATCGACCGTATGCATCAAACTCCCGTTTCTCAAGAAGTGTTCGACAATCTTATAGGCACGTTTGTGGTTGAGACTCCACAGTCATATACTAACATCTGTCATATACTAACAGTGAAACACAAAGTAACGACAAACTAACGTAAAAGTAACGTCCGTTAGTCATGACAAGTAACGACACAGGTATTTCGTTACATTTACAAAACTGAAACGAAGCTCTGTAACCCGTTAGCTTTTTTCCAAGCTAACGAGTAACGCTATTTCGTTGATTGTTCTCTACGTCCGTACATTTCATCGAATGCTGTTTCATCGAATGCCGTTTCATCGAAGCCGTTTCATCGAACACCGTTTCATCGAACGCCGTTTCCTCGAACGCCGTTTCATAAAAGCCGTTTCATCGAACACCTTTTCATCGAACAACATTAAAGTGTGTAATATTTTAAAATTTACTTTAATTTTTGTACACTTCATCTAATTCTCTCTGATTTTTTTCTTCTTCTTTTGTTTCTGTTTTTATATCACTGGGTCCAGTGACGAGATAAGTTCCATCGTGAACATATCCTGCTTCGAGAAGAAAGGCTCTATGAAACAATGACTACTCTCCATGTCACATGAAACAATTAAAAATGAGACAAAAAGAGAGAGCACAGACATTTAAAATTGTTTCAAGTGTCTGTCCTTTATTTGCAGTGTCGTGGTTTCAGTCATGTATGTACATGAGTAAAGCCTTTCAGTAAGTCGCATACCCAATTGTTTTTATTTCTTTTTATGGAAATTGTTTTTATTTTTAGTAATTCGACACAACCTTCAAAACAATTTTACAAGTGACTACCTTGGTCTAAACAAATGCAAAGTGAAACATCTATAAAGCACTGATATTCCCCAAAACTCGGTACAGAGCCATAACAGAGAAATTCGATGAAACGGCCCTTAGCGATTCGATGAAACGGCCCTTAGCGATTCGTTGAAACGGCGTTCGATGAAATGTCCGTTCATTCGATGAAACGGCTTTCGATGAAATGACGTTCGGCGAAATGTCCGCTACCCATTTTCGGTAACGGGCACAACACCGCTGGGAGACATTTCCGGTGTCAAAAGGATCGGAGATACGGAGTCGAAAACATGATATCATCGAATGGTAGTGGACATACACGTAGAATGATCCGGCGCAAAGTTTCGCTTTATTTCCTAAACGAATCATGCAGGCATCCAGGTATACCTTCATATCAAATTGTTAGACAAAACTGCAGAGAATATTGTGTGTTTCTTGCAAAAGATTTTGGCCCCCTTGTCTTTCCTTTTGTCGCATTTCCACTTCTTCGTTTTCGCAAATTATGAATGTGGTAGATTTGTCCAGTGGCTTAGAGCTCACTTTTTGAAAGGAACCGAAAATAAAAACGGACCGGTACAAGCTGAGCTATGCAGGACGTTTGAAGAGAGCCTGTCGTAATGAAAATGAACTGCTCTAATGTGGTAAGTCGGGTCAGCCGGTTCATAATTTTTCATCCACTTTTGAAAGGCTCCGGAGAAACAAGAAACCAGGACAAGCTGAATGCCGCAAGGCGCCTCGTATTGTTGTGGTTGTCCCGGTTTTTTATGTCCTTTCGGCGCTCCTCAAATCTCACAATGTTCGACTTCTAAACGCAAGTTTTTATTTACGCCCAGAAATAAGACAAAAATACGTAATAATTTTTCGCACCAGTGCAATTCAATAGAGACTTCTATTTCCAGCAAGCTGCTTTCGCCATGCTTCCATGTGATCCTCCAGGCCGATAATGTTTGTGTACAGTGATTAAACTATCTACATGTAAATTGACGTGCACTATAAATCTGGCACTCTCTCTTAGAAGCAGCATGTTAGTACGCACGAATTCCCCCACCATCTTGCCTTCTAATCACGTGGAAAGAAAATTGAAATATTCCGGGCATGATTTGTGCAAAAGGCTAGATTCAACAGTCGCCTATTATTTCTACAAACCCCCTGACAGATTCACTACCATATATTGAGTCCTTTGTCCGAGAAGCGAGGCTTTGGTAGAAATTCGTTGGCTGGGCCGCTGTTCTTTGTGGTGGCGCGGGGAAAAAGATGAAGAGAGAGCGGCGGGGGGGGGGGGGGGGGGGGGAGGAGGGAAGGGAGGGAAGGAGGCAACAATTTTTGCAAGCTAATATGTGTTTTGTTTTGTTTTTTGCGACAATTGCGACATTTTTTTGCGGGTAGGTATGCCTTTGTTTAGAGTGCTACAATATATGGTGTAAACAGTTTTACGCACTTCCCACAAATGTTTCATCGTCAATGACAGTTTGTAAAGTATTACGCACTGCCTCGGGTGCTTAGACCTTACGCATTGGAGCGTCACAGGAGCGACTATATCCGCAAAATAAATACGAGGACCTTTTTCTCCCTTTGAAATTTGAATCGACCACTTCTGTGGCATCACGACGAACATACTTTCACCATGAAATCATAACAAATAATGATTGATGATGAAATTGATTGAGTCCTAACAGTAGAGCCACATTATTTAGGTTGCAAATAATTAGGCGACGTTCATGCGATGTTTTTACTGCCAAGTTCGAATGTGTTGAGAACGAGTAGCCGAAAACCCTGTGTGCAGACGTCTTCCTGAAGTGGCCTGATATCTGCCCGATTCGAGAAAGGGGGGGAGGGGGGGGGGGAGAGAGAAAGGTGTGGTTGTTGTGGGAAGATGATAATATTTATTCTCACTCAGGAGAGCCACCGGTCATTCAAAAGTCGACTCGCTCATAACGGGAAAGCCTGTCGGGCCACATCTATAGTAACTATGAGTAAAATGTGGTATACACCTATGTTACTAAGAAATTATGATCGTGCAAACGATGAGGCGTTGTGGATACAGGTGAAGCAAAGACTTATTTCACGACTGCACCGTCTTTGTTAGAAGCCAAAATTGCGGCTTGCTTCTTCCACCTTCCTGACACTAGTCTTGTCGAATATTTGATAAATTCGGTAAAGCGTTGATCGTGGAAGCCCGCGCCAATATTTAAAGGTCTTTATCAAGTTATAAAACAAACATCGAGCAGAGGTAAGGACGAATAAGTTCGCAAAATAATTCAAAATTTGATGAACAACCTATGAGGGAGACCTATGTTTCGGACAGTAATGACGGTATTAGAGAAAGCAACTTGATTTATATGTCTCGGAAAGAAATGTATTATCGACGACCTGAACCCTTTATTGCGCAAGCCAATCCTTGTGCAGACGCGGGAATAGTTCCAGCAGCCGCGCGATGCCAGAGGGCGGCTGCTGCAACGACCCCAGCACACGGGGCGCGTTCCTTGATCTCCACCGACCGAGCGGTATCGGGTCTGCGTTGGACCGCACTGGCGTCCTCAGTCTCGCGGATTGAGCGTGCCCGCGACAATGAGGGGAAGACGCCTGGAAGTCTCAAGGTCGTTGTCGCGCTCGCAGCTAGCCGCTCATTCAGCGCTTTTTGAGGATTATCCCTACAAGAAAAGCCGACACAAAAGAAGCCCCTGACGTCACGTGACTCTTGGGATAGGGTGAGAAGAGGAAGGGCGCGAGAGGCATTTTCCGAAAGGGCAACTCCGCTTCATTTTTGGTTTTGAAGAAAACAATGCAGTCCTCTTCAGTAACGCCTAGGAAGACCACACGTCAAATATTACGACGCAGATTTGTCTAAACGTTTCCGAACCGGCAAACTTTGCAACTCGGCAAGTTGCCGAAACCGGCTGAAGCGCAGACCGGATGCGCTTTTTGCTCTGGATTCAGGCGCGTCGGCGTCAAACTGACGTCATTTCCTGCGATCAGGCGCGCGTTTTCGCAGGAGCGTTTGGTTTCTAGCCAAAACTTCTAGCCGACCCAGAACAAGACGCGCGCGCCGAGGCGTCGAAGCGGCTCTCGCTCAATGAGGGTCGGTCGAACTACCACGTGATCCTGCGCGGTACGCTGTTTCGTATTCAGCACATTTCAAAGTGTTCAAAAGCATTTTTATTTTCCATGGAAAAATTAAAAAAAAGTGTTTCTTCTTACAATCAAACCCATTTTATTTACTTACTCTTTCATTTAATTTTTATTTTGTAGTATTTGCGTCAACATCTAAATCGCGTGTTGAGAATTCTGATATCTGGCAACGCTGATAACGCGCGGCCGGTTGTGCTTGGCTTTGCCTGCATGCGGGTGCCCCCGAGCTTTGCGAATTTCGCTCCCTCTCGTCCCGCTTTCCACCTTTGCTGGCACACCAGAACCGGAGCCGGCTAGCTGTGTTAATCATTATCAACCAGTTATTAAAGACGGAAGCTGACTACGTCTCTACTGTGAGGCGTCAAAATTATTTTCTCCGAAAGATAGCTCCTTGTGAAACAACCTTCAAAATATGATGGCTCTTCCAACTGGCGACTAAAAATGTACGCAGAAACACGTTCTCAACATATATTTTTTACGGATGTCATATCTGGTTTGATATGAATCGACGTCGTGGAAGCTTGAGTCCGTGTGGCCATTATAAAATTTCCATTTGTGATGCAATGACCAAATTGTCCATCTAGCGTATCTTATAAGGGAGTTTTAGCAGGTCGTTTCCACACGAACGGTTCGCCCTCGAACGTATCCGCGACGCCACTGCGCATGCGCGCGCGAGTCGTTCGGGGAGTCGGGAGGCTCTTCTCGTTCGTTTCTCCCATTCCAGCCGCTGGAGTCGTCACCGCAACGCAGCCAGCACCGTTCACGACTCGGGTAAAAAAAAAAGATGGCGGTCGGTTCGGCGACCGCCTTCGCCGACCGAGCCGAGCGTTAGGCTTAGGACAGCGGGAGGCGATTGGCCGTCCTGTTCGTCTGCTTCATTTGAGAGGTTGAACCAAATCATTTTGAGGACTGCTCACAATGGTAAGCGATCGTGAATGCTGTAAACTGTGCATGCTAGTAAATTTTTGCGATCTGCGGGCAGACTAGCTGCCGTGGCGACCGCGAGCAGACGAAATGATTTGGTTCGACGGCACACAACGTGAACGATCCTTCAAGTTGAAGATGACGGAGACACACCACATACCTTTACGGTCGTTCAGACACTTTTTACTCGATCTAGCTTCGCAGTTCTTGAAATTCCGACCGGCAAATGTTACGTCGGCCGTCTTGTTTACATCAGTCGTACGCCGGAAACACGAGCCGCCACGGATTTACACGTTGTAGAATGTTTCACATGTTTACTAGAAGATGGCGCCACCGTTAAGCCCAATCATCATCATCGTTTACACGGTTGCGTCACTTTCACGATTCGCTAAAGTATGTCAAATTTGAGGTACGGTTTCACGGAACGGACCAGCTGCACCGTTCGTGATTTCGGAACCGTGTGCTTAAAAAACGACTCGCTAAAACTCCCTATAGTCTCAAGCGAAGAGAGAAGCTGCGTCATACCATGGCAGACGGAACTCACGTTTGCAAGTGAAATAAACGCTATCATCATCACCACTTCAGCTTAGCCTCGAACAGTACATTGTGGCAATGCTGCAGTGCCTTTTCTCTCAAATGCTTTCAAACCCGGGTGCCGCGCGCACTGCAAACCGGTTGCGACATTGCAACTCGCTGGCAAGTATGGCGTCGGAGATGGACGACAGCGTATTCGACATGGTGAAAGTTTGTTGGACAGTGAAATCATTGATTGAAAATTGAATACAACGGCCAATCTCCTGTTGTCATCTGCGGCCGTGGGTTGATAGAGATCGGGATATTTTTGGCTGTGGCGTTCTCCCCCATGTCGCAATGGTAAACGTGCACGAATTAGCAGAAAAGATCCATAACCCGTGCGGTGGTAATACATCCAAACTCTGCAAGTGTAAGTAGTTATAGCGCGCCATCAACTAGTTAAATTTGAAACCGCAAATATGTACCGCCCGGCGACTCGCCGGCTTTGGCAATTAGGTCTCTGCAGGCGCGACCGGGGATGCACCAGCTTTGGTAGCGAATGGACTAGCGAGCGTTGTACCTTCAGCCATTTTCCGAATTTTACTACACGGCAACGTTGCAAGAACAATCAGATGGGAAACTCACCGCTGAAACCTGGGCCCCTTGGCGTCCACCGAGACCGAGATAAATTCGACAATTTCGCCACTCTTAATCTTCTTTTTTTCTTCTTTTTTTACTGTGGTCACCTTCAGCTTGCATAAAGCATGTTAATGCGTAAGAACAAACAGAAAAAGCTTTTTTTCTTGTAAATTTTATTAGAGTTTAGTACCAAATGACGTGCGCGTGATCTTTTCTAATATCTTTAGCTTCAAGGTTTTTCAGCACAATTAATATTGTTTTTATACAACCTTGCCTCAGCGGTGATTTCTTTCAGGTAGAGCGTCCCGACCTTGGTGCATCGCATCCTAAGAGAGTGGTTTTATAGTAACGTTGGTACACGGTTTCCTAGGCAACATGGAGCTCGAAGCCGCGCAGGCCCATTCTCACCGGCGGTTGAGTCGCGTTTGTAGAAGAGTTTGCTTAAAGGGGTACGGAAACCAAATTCTAGAGCCCATCTCTTTGCTTGAACATAAAGAGGGTTAAAATAGGACTTCAGCGATACCAATATTCCGCAGGATAACGCGAGTAAACGAATTTTAAACTGAATAAAACAATAACCAAAAACCACCTCGTGGATGTCTGTGAAGCTTCGATATGGTGGCTAAAGGACTTGGTGTCCGGAGCGAGCTCCCCCTCCCATTGACAAGGGCGGGCCGTTTGAGGAAGACGTGGATAGGTGGCGCCACGACACCCTGGGATGCCGAGACGGACCCGTGCCCCCGTGCCGAAGCGGGAGTGAAGCCGGTGAAGCAAGACAGAGAAACAAAAGGACGCTTGGTGAGCGTGAGCATGAGCTGTAATTTGGCCGAGGAGTGATTAAGGACAGTGACTGAAGGCATGAAACAAATGAAATCACCGAGGTGAGCGAAATGGCGGACGGGGGAGCGCCGAAGCGGCCGCCGAGGAACAGGCACTGCTGTGTGCCTGGGTGCAAGACGGGTTACCGCTCGGCTGAGCGAAAGTGCGCGTTATTTTCGGTGCCCAAAGAGAGTGAACGGTTTCTTCTGTGGTCCCGAAGTATTCCCCGTGGGGACACACCACTGCAGCCCTCGTGGGCCGTTTGTGAACTGCATTTCGACGAAAGGTTCGTGCAACGTTTTTATGAGCCTCACGTCATCAAGGGAGAGATCGTGCAGCTGAAAAGAGAGCGGCCAGCACTAACGCAAGACGCGTACCCGACTGTATTTCCGAACCTGCCGTCATACCTGACGAAGAAGCTTCCCCGTAAACGTAAGGAACGTTCAGAGTTCTCCGATGTTCGTGCCAATGTCGGACGCGAGAAGCGTGCTCGTTGTGATGCCTCGCTTGCGAGCAGCCCGGAGGATATCGAAGAGGACGAAGGTAGCGCGACACACGAAAACAAAGTGAAGTGGTGTTCATCTACTCTGCCTTCAAATGCGTGGTCCTGGGCGGCTATGTTCGACAAATGTTTCGTTTCTCCTAAAAAGAAACGGAAGTGACGGAAGTGACGATAACGCGTCTGATTGGTTAGAGGCTCAAATGACGAAAGAGGGAACTTTCGTCATTTGAGCCTCTAACCTATCAGACGCGATATCGCCACTTTCGCCACTTCCGTTTCTGTTTAGAAGAAATGAAACATTTGTCGAACATAGCCCCCCAGGACAGCATTGGAAGATTGTGTGGCTTTTGCGGTATCTTCGCTGAACTCGACGGGGTCAGAACTCCGCAGCGAAAAGCTTCTGGTGGTGAAGACACAAACGGCAGAGCTACAAAACCATAAAGCACAGTGTCTGGTCTATGTAAAGGGAAAGAAGCTGAAAGAAGTCGACCTAGCAAGCATTGAAGACCTCAACCAAGAATTGGAAGCTGCTGACTCCATCCAGACCTGCTGTGGTGCCGGACTGCTCCACGAGTTCCTTCCCCTGGAGGTTCAACCCTCGGCTACAGTGAGGATTTGGGACAATCAACTGATCGCCCAAAAATGTGCGATGACTGTCCACTCTGCAGGTAATAGATATGGGCTGGTGTTTACAATGCGCGAACAGTAGTTCCTAATTTATCCTTGGTATCTTTTCAGGATTGTCATGCCTACACTGCAGGTATGTCAGGAAACTGCTACTCACACGGAAAAGTAAAGCAAAAAAGCGGACAA
Organism: Ixodes scapularis; assembly: GCF_016920785.2. NCBI lineage: Eukaryota > Metazoa > Arthropoda > Arachnida > Ixodida > Ixodidae > Ixodes > Ixodes scapularis. The sequence continues at coordinate 198,177,076 of NW_024609846.1, read as the reverse complement.
AGCATTCTACCCAGGCTGCAAAAATACTACAGAAGCGACTGAAGCGTAGGAGCAACACAGTCCATTCATTGCAACGTAGGGTTGAGGGTCTACTGAAGAAGGCTGCGAGCATAGAGGATACGATTCTTGAGGAAAAGGTGAGTATCACTCTTCTTTATCCCTGTGCAGGCACCATGAACCTGGGTATTGAATCCGATCCCCACAAACACGCTCTAATCCCTGTTCCTGTGTTTCATAGTTGAACATCTGTGTGGCTGCACTTTTAGTGCACATTTTAAAGGACGTCTGCTCCTCTCCACTTCATGTGTTTGCTGCTGTATGTCATCACCTTATTTGAAGTAGTGGACACAGTGGGCAATATTATTATTTAGTGCCTCTGTTAATTAAAAGCAAACATACCTAATACTTTCAGATCAAAGGTCTTCCCCGCAAGCAGCAGATGTGTGTGAGACACTGCCTTAAGGCCGCTCAACGAAAATCAACGAAGGGAATGATCTATGCTCAAGAGTGGATCTTGGAATGCATTATCATGAGGTAATAGATATGTTACATACTTGAACTGTCAATAAAGCTCTTAAATTACAGGTAGAAGGCTTATGGGTCTTCTCCAACCTTACGTGCCCTCACTGCCTTTGCATGTAAAAATGGTTGGAAACAGGAAGCAATATAAAATGTGTGGATCAGAGTTGGCACGTTTGCATTGTATAAATACTGTGTTACAAACTGCATTATAGTGGTTTAAGTTCATTGTGTCACGGACAGTACCAGAAAGCTTTATCGGATGGCATTTTATGGGGATGTACAAAGGCATGACGACCAATCTCGACCAGATCTGAGCTTCGTATGACAGCTTTTTTCGTGGTCCCGGCCACCACTATTTTTGTCCTATAATGAAGATACCTATTTTTCATACCTTGTTTTAATAGGCTTGCATACTTCATTCCAGGATGAAAAGTGCACGCCTGTACAGGCACCTACGTAGAAACAAGATCCTGCAACTCCCATCGCCATCAACTTTACAAAAATATGTCAAGGACTATAAAAGTGGATTTGGGTTTAACCCGAACACCTTCAAGGCCCTCAAAGAAAAGACGGCTGAAAAGGGCGAATTCCTGTGCCACGGAGGCCTTGTGGTAGATGAGATGAAGCTCTCTGAAAATATCTCCGTGCAGGCATGTGGAAGACTTGAGGGTTTTGTTGACCTTGGACAATTTTCTGCAAATGAGACAAGCACTACCCCAGCTGACCATGGCATGGTGATACTATTCCAGCCATTTGCCGAGAAGTGGACTCAAATTGTGGGTAAGGCACAATTGGGCAGGAGATCGAACTATAAGGGGCGCTCTGACCCGTTTGTTTTCCCCACGCTCGGTGTTTACTCAACACAAGGCCTGTGCACATGTCGACAGGCCTCATGGGAATATCCATGTCATCTTTTACAACAGAGCGCAGGGCACAGTTTAATGTAAAAAATACTAACAGTCGAGGAAGCGACGTTAAGTGCCGGATCTATCCTCAGAGAATGCGAGCTTGAACCATTCGGCTTTTGTGCTGAGCTGGGACCGTGCATGCTGCATTGTTCGTGCAGGCCGTAGTGGAAACAAGAGAGACCCTCCTCCCCCTCGCCGGAAAACACAACTCCAGCCGAACACTGACGTTGCGTTCGGTTATGTCGGCTGAGCGCTGAGTCATTGTATTTGTTGTCCCCATCCGTGTAGTTCTAAAGTTAACCGCTTGGGGCGTCACGGTCTGTCCTCCTCCCCAATAGCATAGACTAACAGTATTGGCAGTCATACTACTGAAAGAGGCACCGACCTCGTAGGAAACATATTTTTTTACGGCCAAAATAGACAGACATGTTAAAAAATACATTTCTGCTGAAAAAAAAAAAAAAGTCATTTCATCAACAATGTTTGACCCCATAGCCAAATGGGCTTTGTTTCTGTTTCGCACACTGACATTTCGTAGGTGACTGGATAGTATAACAAAAATACTGAATTTATGTTACATAACTCTCACTTTTATTCCATGAAAGGTGTGTTTGCGTCACAAGGAAACGTCAAGGGCAACCTGTTAGCAAAAATGATTGTCAATGCCGTCATCTTGTGCGAGCAGGCTGGGCTTTGGATTGATTACATCTGCTGCGACGGTGCCTCATGGAACCGCAGCATGTGGAGATGCTTTGGTATCAAGGTTGGTTCCCATCTACAAATGCTGTTTTGCCCTTGTCATGTGCCTGACTGGGACTTGTTTGTCAGACGTCATCTGCTAGTATCTTATTATCCGCTTGCTTTTTTTCTTTGAAAATTTATGTAGTGCCTAAGGCTTTTTTTCTGTTTAAGATGTTTAATGTTTGCCACCATCAAGATCATGAGCAGTTTGTAGGTCCAATAAACAATAAAGTAAATGATTCACGAATGTTATATCTTTTTTCTTCATTTTTATCAATCTTTAGTATATTTAACTCTAGTAGCTATTCAAAATGCCCTCTAAGTACCAAACTAGATTAATATTCTCCAAATGTAAAATAATAGCTCAATTCTATCGTTTTCTATTTTTCAGGCAACATCCAGCCAAATAACATGCAGTGCTCTCCATCCTGTTGATCCCCAAAGACGCCTCTATTTTGTATCGGATTTTCCACATCTCCTCAAATGCCTGCGGAATATGTTTCTGAAAACGGGCTTCAACACTCCCTATGGCAGGGTACGTGTAGCACTGATGCTGTTGCATGTTGTCTCGACATTGATTTCTTTTTTTTCTCAGTCGCATGCAAGACAAATTTTTGTGGAATGATCAATTATAATATTGGCTGCTCTAACAGGTGTGCAAGGAACCCATTGCTGCTGCGTACAGAGCGGACTCGCATGTTTTGCCAGTCAGGGTGATGCCACGTGTCACTCATTCAACGCTGTACCCCAATGCTTTTGAAAAAATGCGGGTCAACCTTGCCTTCAGGCTGTTCAGCGATGAAGTGCTGCGCGGCCTTGATCTACATCACAAGACGGTCGAGCAGAACTGTGGCAGCTACAGTGCTACTGTAAAGTTTGTTTGCTTAATCAACAAACTGATACAAGTCATGACCTCTCGATGCCCAGACGATGCATTGAGGTGAGCAGAATGCCAATCATCCATAGCCTGATTATGTGCTGTATTCTGTTTAGTGTTTTAAGGAAGATATTGTACAGAGCGCGACAACTGTTAGCGCGAACAAGCGATCGCCGGTTTTTCCAGGTTTTCTCTTTGAAACCAAGGGATGTCATCCAAGTTATTATTGCTACGGAGGGAGCTCATTTAGTTCTATAATGTAAACGATCAAATTTCATGCTCGCTAACTCTATTTAGAAGTAAAATGCAAAAATGCGCCAATTTCGTGTTCGCGCTAACAGTGTTGCGATGTGTACAGCTAAAATAACATTGATGAAATGATATTTCAATAATGTTATTGTGCTAATTTTTTATTCTATTTGTATTTGAATTCTGTGCCTCTAAAAAGCTTGCTTTTGTTGCTTGCATGTTCCAGACTGCAGACACCAGAGGCCACATTCATTGACGACTTTCTCAGCTTCCTGGCCGACTGGGAGGAAAAAGCTAAAGACGGAGGCTTCATAAGCAAGGCAACTGCTGAGGGGCTGCGGGTTACGTTGGAGAGCACCAAGGGCATCCTGGCGTACCTTGGACGACACCTGGATTTTGATTTCCTCATGACCGCACGCCTTAGCCAGGATTGTATAGAGCGTCTTTTCGGTATTATTCGACAGTCGAATGGAGCAAACGACCATCCAACGCCAACACAGTTTCTTTTAACTGTAAACTGTCTTAGCTTCTATAATCTTGCTAGGTCTCCACCAGGAGGAACAATCAGTGAGGGTGTTCTCAGCTCCCTGCTTGGTCCGTCTGACAATGTCAGTCGGGGAAATGCACTGGATGACCTGCTCGATGAGGGACGCATAGATGAAGTTGAGCAAACCCTCAGCTCGGACCATACAGCCTGCTTTGCGAGGCAGAGTGACTCGCGGCTGCTGTACTATGTGGCAGGATATGCAGCACGCAGATGCGTTTTGCGCCTGAAATGTGGCGATTGTAAGGCTTTCTGTTTGACTGATGCAACAACAACAACCGAGAATGCAGAATTTACTAAAGCAGTTAGTCGTGGAGGGCTGCTGTTTGTGTCCGAAAGGATGTTTATGCTGATTGACCACCTGGAGAAGGCTTTCATGAATTGTTTCAACACCAGTAAGCTTCACTCTGAGAGCATTCGTGATGTGCTCAGCTGCGTGAACTCAGGCTCCCCTTCAGTGGGATGTGAAACCCACAAGCATGATTTAACACGGACAGTTATTAAGTTCTACATCGTGACGAGGCTTCACTTCTATGTGAAAGGAGTTAATCAGAAAAAAAAAAGAGAAAAGTGCAAAGGCGAACCTGTCGAAGCAGGGACGGCTCCAGTAGGCTGCGGTTTGACTTATGCAAGCTTGCTTTTTACACCTGTGGGTGCAATACTGGATGATGCGCAATTATATCTCTTCGTAGATATAAGAGTGTGAACGTAGGGCAGTTGATTGGAATGTGCCTCCTTTGAACGAACACACTGCTGCAGGTGAGCAGAAGTGTGGAGTGTAGATATAGCTGCTCAATTTTTCTGTACAAGCTGTTATCTATTCGTATCATTATTGAACATTAGTCTAAGTATATTGTGTGAAATATTACTGCGATTTTTGGAACGCTTTTATTTGTAGAGAAACGTGTTGAAATAACTTCTGTATATTTTTTCATAAAGCAATAACCTCAGGTAGGTGAATAAAGTACCAATTCTGTTGCTTTCTGGCGTTGTGTTTTTCTTACCGTTTATTATGATTTATTTTATCAAATAACATGGCCGTTTTGGAAAACGAACGAACAATTTTTTTTCTTTCAATGTGCCGTAAACATCATAGTCTGGCATCTAGTATGGAACCACCACGATAGCTTCGAATGAATGTGCCGAGCCTCATTCGTTCGCTGGGGTGTTCCAGATTCACCCCTTATTAGTCTAGATCACAACCCCCCCCCCCCCCCCCCCCCCCCCCCATTTTTTAGTGGCAGTAAATCGGCCGACGACACCGCTACCATAAATGTCTAATGTTAACGAGTTATTTTACACGGGCTCGAAGCTGAAGTTCTGGAATAATTTGCGGGTTCTTTTCGCGACACTGTGGGATCTCAGTATAGATTCCAATATGTTTGCATTTTACCGGAATTGTTCGCGGGACCTATTTTTTGCGGAAATTAGGTCCTCGCGAAAATTAAGTCGTGTACAGTACATGTAGTGAAACTCCTGTGGGCGGATCTGGCTATTCCAAGCATGTAAAATATAAATATAATTGTAAGCAGTGAGAGAGTGCAGGCGATAAATTATAATTTCGATTTACACCCAGCAGCGCACAAAACAATACTGCTGGACTTTTGCTGGCAATGCATGCGCTTCGAACACCGATCAAGGCTGCACGCGCGAGAGAACGCCAGAAAAGGTTGCGCTTCGCGTATCGACCGAGCGGTAGTCACCCTTGCGTGGAACCGCTTGAAAGAGGCTAATTCTGTGACCGCTAGATTGGTGTGCCTAACAGTCGGGAATTCTGAATGAACATCAGCAAAACAATTCGAGATACAGCCCTAGATACGGTCCCACAGAAAACGAAAAGCGCAACGATGCGCTGAGGCGTCCCCGGCGTCCCGCGTCCCTACGTTGCACAGCGCCACCTACCTCGTCTTCCTCAAACGGCCCGCGCCTCCAGCGGCGCTCCGGACACCAAGTCCTTCTAGCCACCATAGCTTCGATGGAATGTCGTGACGACAACATGCCCATAAGAGCAGCGCCACAACGGGAAATACGGTCACTCATAGGCATTACTTAGGCCTGGACGTATAGTACCGAGGCGCTTTGGTGAAGAAAGCAACACTAGAGTTGGCCACCGTTCGTTTTAGTATCGGGTGGTCTTGCCGGCAACGCTTCTTTGGGGTGGTTTGGAGATTGTGTTCGTGCGATGTAATATTCACGCTACGAAATGTCTGCTTAAACGGGCCCGCATGCCCATCTTTCCTGATCACGAGATAGCCGCCTTCGTCGACCGCAACTGATAACGAACTCGATCGCTAAGAAGTCAACACAACTACCATCGTTGCTAAAACTAGACGACCCGTACGGCTGTGCAAAGCGGCGCGCATGTAAACAAATCCCTGCGGCGCTTTTCGGGGATGCGGGAGAGAGCCAACATCCAGGAAGATGCGTTTGAAGTAAAAGAGTGTCAGCTAGCAAGATCCACGTAAATACCTGTTCGCGCTGAGCAGAACCGCACTGGCATTGCGTTCTTGGTAACCGCTTCGAAAACGGTCTTTTACAACCGATTTTATGAACCGTTGGGCCTCTAGACAATTGCAACTCGATGCTGACGAGACGCTCGGCAGAGAACGATTGGACCAGCATTGAGTCGCTCCCAAAAACTGCTCTCACTCGACATGTTTTGGCGTATCTTGTCGAAATAAAATGGACATCTAAAAAACGTGTACGTACCCAAGTTGCGAAGGCAATTCATATGGCTTTTATTTGAGCTCTATAACACACACACACAAAAAAAGGAAATTGAATTGAGGAGAGTGTCCCTTCTCGACGAGATCGTTCGTCACCGCTGCACCAGAAAACAAGCTAGGAACGACGAGGAGAAAGACTGGCCTTCTTACCCCAAATTATAGGTCAGGGTTCAAACTATTTTCATACGAGGAGGGTCCAGAGAGGTCGCGTGGGCGTATTCTATTCATCAAGCCAGCCGATCGTCTGGTCTGGCCACGGATCGTCGAAGAATTTTGCTAAGCCTACTAGCGTAGCGTCTTCGGTGGTCGCTTGGTCGGTGGGTTCTTGTCGTTGTAGCTTTTTCAGGTATCCGTGGTTCTAGCGTTTGTCTCCGCCGCGGCGTTCAGTTTCAATTACTTTTTTTCTTTTCTCTCGTTGGGACGCGCACAGAGAGCACATAGAAATGCACGTTGGTCGTCGCGACGACGTAAGCGAGCGATGTTGCCGGCGATGTCAATTTGATCATAAAAAGTGCGTAAAGCTTTGTAGCTGTCGTAGGCGTGGTCGTAGGATCTCATCGTAGCGTGCGAAAAACTTGCGATAATTTCGCTTCGTGAATACGGAACTTTTCTGAGGTTTTGCTGTAAGATCGTTTTGTGAGTAAGCTCTGTTACCTGTTGCGGACGACGAAGACAAGGCAGACGGGTCGTACAAATACGACTCTAGGCAGAATCGCTTCTCGGCCATCATGGCCTGGTGATGTAGCGGCGTTGGTCGGCGACCATTCACTCGAAGCCGCTCCAGCCGCTCCGCCGGCTCTGCAATATGCTATAGCCCTCGGGTACTTCGACTATGCGAGATTCTAACACGCTGACGCCACCAAGTGGCAAGACTCATAACTACGGTATGCTTGGCCCTCCGAGGCATGATGACGTCAAGACCGCGCCGGATCTCCCGAGGTGCATCGCGCTCTTCGACGGCTGGTTTTGAAGCGCTCGCCGAAATCCAGGCATTTAGAACGAAAAATACAGCCATCCGCTTGAAATATGACTATGCGATTATCAATTACTGGTTTATCTGATTCCATTTGACGTATCTCTAGGTGTTTCGTGTATATTTTAAATTTCGATTCAGTATCCCTTTAAGGGATAGTGAGAGAATAGTTGTTTATTTACAGTCACGAAGAGGTCGACCTGCTTAAAAGCTGATTTGCTACTTCGTAAAGGAGAGGGGGGTAGGGTTAAGGGGGACAAGAAAGGAAAAAAAAAAAAAAGAGAGAAAAGAGAAAAGTTTAAAAATTATATAAAATAATACGTATTTACATTATATACATCAACTTCTATAGCAGCTTGAATAATCGAGTATGAGAGAGAAAATTAATTAGTGCTTTCGTGGCCTTATGTGCGTCTCCAGACGTTGACCACGGCCCAAGAAGGTGGTGCAGTTCAAGTTTTTCATTTGGTCCTAGTCCTAGCTGTATTTTTAACGTCTTTCTTTCAGAATCGTATTTCTTGCATATACACAATAAATGGTCACTGTCTTCGGGTGAAGAACATGAAGAGCACATGGGTGATTCTTCCTTGCCAATAAGATGGAGGTATTTCTTCGTATATGCGACGTTGAGAGGCAGTCGATGAAGTGTTGTCTCTTGAGCTCTTGAGAGGTTTCGTGGCATGCAAAATTCTAATTTGGGGTCAATGTGTTTTAGGTATTTGTAGTAATAATGTGGGTCTGTCCATAACGACGATGTTATTTCCCTGCCGATTGATCGAGTGACGGTGTTGGAATCAGTTCTTGAAAGTGGAATGAGGAAAGTAGCAGTTTCTTTGTGAGCTTCTCTGGCTGCGTTGTCTGCACAAATATTTCCAGTAATCCCGCAATGCCCTGGCACCCACTGGAGAACTATATTGTGCCCCTTAACCAAAGCGTTTTGGTGGATCTCCCGGATTGCGTGAATAAGTTGTATGTTTGGACTTTGTTTACGAAGTGAAGAAAGAGCTAGAAGAGCAGACTTAGAGTCGACGAATATCACCCATTGGTGTGGATTTTGGAGAATAATATGCTGCATGGCTGTTCTGATCGCCGCGAGCTCTGCAGCAGTCGAGGACGTCATATGACTTAGTTTTGCTTTAATAGTTGTTTTGGTTGATGGAATATATACACCGATACATGAGGAGGTTAGAGTGGTAGACCCATCCGTATAAATATGCACAGATAGTGAATAGGTTCGATATATATATTCTAAGGCTATTTGTGTAATCACGGCGATCGATGTCTCTGCTTTCTTTCCTATACCTGGAATGTTCACTATAATTTCTAATGGGGGATACATCCAAGGCGGAAGTGTCGGATTCTGTGCAGCCTCAAATAAGTTGGGGAGATAGTCTTTCAGGAGCGCAATGATTTTGGAGAAGCTAGAGGAAGGTTTGGATTCGACAATATTTTTAAGGGGGTGATGTGTATTGCGAGTGACATGTCGAAGGTGAGTTCTGATTGTTTCTTGAATTCTTAAAGCTGAAAGTGGAAGTGCCCTAGCCTCAGCGAGTGTGCCGTTCTTCGATGTGCATTTGGGCAGGCCCAGACAAGAGCGCAGTGCTTGTGCCTGGGCACTTTCAAGATCTTTCATAACAGTCTTTGAGGCTCCGTTCATAACTGGTAAGGTGTACCGTAAGAGTCCTACAAGAAGAGAGTTATACAGGGTCATCGTTGCTGAGACGAAACAACCCCACCTTGTTCCGCTTATCATTCGGATTATTTGAGTGAAAGAGTTTAATTTATTTTTCAGCCGTTTAATATGAGGGCCCCAAGTGAGATATCTGTCTACAGTTACACCTAAAAAGGTATATTCAGGAACATAGGGTGTCGGTGTTCCTTCCACATATATGGGATATTTGCTGGTATCCTTTTTTGTAAAGGCAACAGCGGCTGACTTTATGGGAGATATATGTAGCCCACGAGACTTGAGGTATTTTATGACAATATTAATCGCTTTCTGTAGTCGTGCCCGATTTATGTATAAAGACTTGCTCGATACCCAAAGACAAATGTCATCAGCATATAAAGATATATGCACTGTGTCTGGAAGAAGTTTGAGAAGACTAATGAGCGATATATTAAAAAGAATTGGACGAAGAACACCGCCTTGGGGCACCCCTCGTTTTACTTCATGGTGTCCTGTGTCACCGTCTTGTGTTGAAATGTAAATTTTTCTTCCCTTAAGGTAGTTTGATATCCACGTCACTACAGGTCCTTCGAATCCCATGTTTTTCATGTCAAGAAGTATTGCATCGTGTTCCACTGTATCAAATGCCGCTTTGATGTCAATAAAAAGAGCGGTTGTTTTCTTTTTCTGCATTTTCATCTCTTCGATACTAGAAACCAAACTTAGTACATTGTCTATGCTGCTTTTTCCGCGGCGGAATCCGGACATCTGGGGTGGATATAGGCCCCTGTTCTCTAGGTCCCATTCGATCCGCGTAAGCACCATTTTTTCCATTATCTTTCCAATGCAGCTTGATAGTGCGATTGGTCGATAGGAATTAATGTCAAGAGGCGACTTTCCAGGTTTGAGAATAGGCAGGACACGAGCTACCTTCCATTCATTTGGTATAGTGCCAGATTCCCATGATATGTTATAAAAGTCCAGTAAATGACATCGTGCTCTTTCACCAAGATGAGTTAAGGCACAATAAGCAACCCCGTCTGGCCCTGGAGATGACTTAGTGTTGCATGATGCAAGCGCGATTTCTAACTCTTTTAGCGTAAAGGGGACATTAATTAGGCTACAAGCTTAAATTATTTGATCTGTGATACTGATGTTGTATTTAGAGCTTGACGTGTAACAGGTGATCTTTGCACAATACTCATCTGCCACGGCGGTTTCTGTGAGTTTTCGACTCAAGGCTATGGATCGGAAGGGATATAATTGCTGCGGTTTATTACGAAGGCTTTTCATCATTGGCCAAATGCGTGTCAAAGGCTTCCTGGGATCTAGGCTTGCGCTCTTATTTCTCCATCGTTTCTTTGAGAGCTTGTCTAAATGCCGTTGAACGTGCTTTTGCGCTCCCCGTGATGCTCTCAAGTCTTCAGATTTGCCAGTTTTTCGGGCTCTACGTTCTGCACGACGGCGAATAGCGCGAAGCCGTTCATATTCGCTATCAACAGCAGCTTGCGAATTCGCCATTTTGTACGACTTTGTAGCTTCTGATTTTGCGGACGCAATGACGTGCGCAAGGTCTTCAGTAGTAGCGATCTCATGACACTTTGTTTCTAGTTTTTCTTGAAATTGTTTCCAGTTAGTGTAGGATAAACTTGTACCCAGTTTTACGCAGCAAAATTTGTTTATTGTGATATAGGTGGGGACGTGATCACTTCCGTGGGTTTCGATGTCGGCTAACCATGATGTCTTAATGGCCAGATCGGCAGATGCCAGTGAAATGTCTAGTGGGCTACTCATCGTGACCCCCTTGAAATACGTGGGACTTCCGTCATTGAGAACCTTAAGATTATATTTGTAGGCCAGATCAACTAATGCTCTTCCTCGAGTATTAGCTTTTTTACCGCCCCACATTGGATGATGGCTATTAAAGTCGCCTGTCAGAATATGTGGGCTTGGTGTCTTTTTAATTATTTCTTCTAGTCTAAGCTTGTCGAATGCTTTACCTGGTGGAATGTATGCCGCAATTATCGTGAAAGTGATCGCTCCTTTGCGGATACTTGCAGCAATGTATTCGTTAGTTTGGTGTGGTGAAACAGTATGCAAAAAGAAGGTGAGATCTTTCCTAATTCCAAGAAGTACCCTGCTTAAACCCGATCTTCTCTGGGAATAAAAGAGCTCATAACCTGATAGTCTTATGTCTGAGCCGACTCGTGACTCTGATATTGCTATAACAGGAAAACGATATTTGAAAACAAACTGGCGAAAATTTGATAAGCGATTACGTAGACCTCTTGCATTCCACTGAAAGATAGCTGCTCGACTACGTGATCTTTCAATGGACTGCATGGGCCTACTGTGTGATAATGTCGGCGGAGGCGTGCAATTAACGTGTACTTATTGACACCATAGCTGAATGAGCGGAAGGATGTAATCAAGAAGTGTTATTAAAGCTGTTGCTATAGGAAAGTGCCAAGTGAGAAGAATGCTACGAATAAACGTGGCTACTGTGTTCAGTGTGGGTCCCAAGCTCGGGGGAGAGGGACTCGTTGGATACTTCTCTCGCAATGTTCTAGTTTGGTCTCTGGAATTAATATTATCTGGAGGCTCCCGATGGGGAAGGATTGGAAACTCCTTAGCGTCATTGAGTTTATATGTTGGTGTGTTAGACGTGTTTGATTTGTCATCTGAAGTACTACGACCTGTCGTTTCTGTGTTACTTTTTCTCAATTGGTATTTACCCTTAACAGAGGATGTGCCGGCCACTTCTGTTGAGTTATTAGCAACGTGGTTTTGATGGTGCCTACGTTCAGTTGTGTCAGGTGGGTTTGCCTCCACTTTTTCATTTGAGGAGAGTATGGCTGATCTTGCGGACTTGTAGTCCACTCCAGCGTAATTCTTGTACTGGTATATGTTTTGTTCAAGCTTGAATTTGGGGCACTGACGAGATGTTGATTCGTGTTTTTTTCCGCAGTTTATACATCTAGGGTCTTCTGTGTCGCACTTGCTCCTGTCGTGAGCTCCACCGCAGCGACTGCAGCGACTTGTTTTCAAGCAGGTGCCACGGATATGACCATACGAACTGCAGTTCGGGCACTGTCGAGGCTTTTCAATGAAGGGCTCAACGTTGTACCTCGTGTACCCGATGGTGACGTAGGCAGGTAGGGTGTTAGTGCTGAATACTAGTTTCACAACCTCTTACTTCCCAAGACGCCGAAGGCAGAGAACGGGAGCTGTAGCCCGAACCGAAGATTCTAGCTGGACGTCACTGATGTCTTCCCGCACTCCGTAGATTACTCCCTTGGCTGCTTCACGTGAGTGCGGTGCGTAGGCTTGCACAGGTATTCCACCGATGCTTTCAAGTTTACATGGCCAGCTTTCTGGGACATGCCGGCCTAGTTCTTGACTTTCACGCCACGTGGCGTATCAACCTTGAACGGACTCCGAAACGCCGGTGCGTCGGTCGACCGCTATCTTAACCTCCTCTCTTATAGCTCGTTCCCCCTCACACCCTTTAATCTTTTTACCCAGCGACCGCATTTTGGAAGAAAACGCTTCATCACGCGTCAGAGGCGTAGGAGCCTATCGGTCGGAGAAAAGCGAGGTTTGGGGGGAAGTGTTACCTACTATTGTAGAGCCAGTGCTGTATTCACCTCAGCTGGTACTATACGCGAACCCACACTAGATTATTCTAGCGAAGAAGTGTCGGACGCTCGACCACGTGACAACGCGCCCACCAATCGCGGCACAAGGGCGCGTTGTCTCGTGGTACTTTTATATTTCGCGTGCGTTCTTTTTAGGCGGGAAAAAAATAAGCAAGCAAAGCCTACCTAGGAACCCTAAGCCTACCATGCTTCAAACACCTCAGTCGTGTGTCTCAAGGCCGTCCACAAGTTGCAAATATATTTCGTATCGCCTTATGCGCGACCGAAGTCAAAGCTAGAAGTGCGAGCCCAGCGCTCTGAGTGTTCCTGTTTCGCACGCGTGCCTGTGGATTGCAAGCATTATTCAAGGCAGCCTGCTTGTACTTGTACTTTTGGCTTCGCACGCAGATAACGGGAAACGAAGTATAGATGTTTTTCGAAATTATCCAAGCCCAAGGAGCATGCTACAGTGTAATTTGACGCGACGTGCACCAGTGCGTTCTGACGTTCACACACTGATGGACTCGCGGGCAACGTGCCATTTGCTTAAAACTTTTGGTTTCAAAATTACCGCTCCAGACGGCAGCATGCAGAGCGCGCGTACCTACAAACACAACATGCTAATTGGACGAAGAGGGTTGTCAAGACGCACAGAACATCGTGGAATGGATGTCGAGAGTGTCAAACTGCCCTTTTTATGATGTATAAGCATGTCGAGGCACAGTGTAAAATTTCAATAGTTCAGTGGAAAAACTGAACGCCTGGCGGTCCGATTTGTAATGAGGGTCTGTCATGCGAACAAGGCTACGAATCGTTATTCGCACCTCAGACCAGGTACAAGACTGACACGCCGCTCTAGAAAGCCCAGCACAGCGTAAGAAGGCTAGTTCACAAACACACGCCCCGTTGGGGCCTGCATGGTACCTTGCTAGTTTGTAGATAGCTCATTCCACCAAAACACAAAACTAATCTTTATCTTTTTTCTTTTTAAAGCATGTAGAATGTCGCATTCTGCTTAAGGTTGCACGGCAATGGCGCAAAAAAGAGAAACTTGGAGGACGCTTAAGCTTCGCCTTTAGGAGTGGAACGCGATTGCGTTATCGGGCCCCGTTCGCATCGCCTTCTCATTCGCTTCTCATGCTCTTGAGTCACACAACGACCTAGTTCTCATGACACAACACTCTTCGTTCCCAAGCCGTGCAAGCTGCCTTACGTGGCGTAGTGAGTAGCGTGCTGGCGCGCAACTGAGAGGACGTGGGTTCAAATCCCGCCTAAAATTCTTCAAATTTGTCTTCGTAGAAAATGAATTACTTCATAAAGTGAAATCATTTGAGAAATGCGGCGATCTTTAATTCGCATTACATGTAATCTTTTTATCACTTTCATTCCACGCCTGACGTCACTTTTCACGTGAGCGTTGTGGGTTGTTTGAAATTTCCGCGCGAGGTCATGTGGCTGTTACGTCATCACCCTGTTGACCAATCCCGGGCTTTCGCGTCACGCCACCGACGTCAGCTTTTCTGCGACACGAGCTCATTAACGCTATCGCGTTAAAACACACTGGGAGCTGATTCTATTCACATAAAGACGTGCCGAAAGACGACAAGGCATTATTCCGCGGCAAGGAAGTGTTCTTTTAGCCGTCGCAGCCCTTTTGCAATAAAGCAAAACAAACTGAGTAAGGGCATACATTTATCATATCCCTGCACGGTGGTGCCGGGTATCAGTTTGTTCACTCCGCTGGTTGCGTGATAGGAAAACAACACCCAGTCGTCAGTTGATTGTAAGCGCGCATAAATGTCTATGACATTTTACCTACACTCGGGTTCACCCCTAAGCTGACAATGCGATGTAAACTACATGTTCATCGGACGAATCAATCGACTGCCTGTTATCGCTTCACCCAGAGTGTGATCCCGTGTGGCAAGAACGACAGGTGAATGGTCCAGCAAGTACGTAGCTTCCACCACACTGTCAGCTTAGGAGTGTTGGCGAGGAAAAACTAATAAATGTGCCTTGAAACATCAGGGCCGGCTTGCTCAACCAACGTCTGAGATGAGACCGTTTGAAGGAAAGAAAGCCTGCCAAACATGGGGCGCGTGAGCATTTGAGACGCGACTTCACGCGCCACTCCGCTCATGCGCTAGCTTTGGCAGTGCTTTCTTTCAGACAGTCTCATCTCAGACAATGGTTCGAGCTAGGGTGCCTTAGTTCGAGCAAGCCAGCCCTGTTTTAAGGAACCTTATTCTTTTGTGTTTACATGCCAAACCAACGCAGAGCATCTATACTTCGTTTCACCTTCAGTCCAAGCGCAGCGGATGCTACGAGCCATCCCAGCCAATTCAGCGCCGGGAGAGTATCACGTGACCTTGTGGTTGGGCGGAGCGATACGCGGAGCTCGAGATCACGCGATACTCCCCCGGCGCTGGATTGGCTGGAACGGCGCGTAGCATCCACTGCGCTCGGACTGAAGGTGAAACTAAGTATAGCACACCCCAGCGAAGGAATGATGATTCTTCAGAAAACCTAGGGGTATTTCGACGTGCAACCCAAATGTCGTGGAGACAAGATCGAACAGCGACGCTGCTTCATACGTGGGGGCAACAAACAAAAATTGCTTGTTTATTATTGGTCCCAGAAGCCGAAGGCGATTATTCACGATGCGCGAAGCGTAGGAAATAAATTTGTGTCGAAGTTCTTGCGTGACCAAAATAGGGGTTGGAGCGACGAGCTCGAGCCCACACAGTGGAATGTGGTTTTAATTTTTTTGTTGTGTGTACCGCAACCATTTGTTCTTATCCTGCATAGAATTGAAAAGGACAATCGTGGTGACGCAACAGTCGCCATGGAAAACGAGGGATGTCTCTACAAGCAAGCCGATCTCCACGAACCAAGGCAAAGAGCAGAGAAAGGAGCGCCAATACAGTAGCGAGGATCACATAAAGAAGCTTCATCAAGTGAAAGATGACACTGACGTCCCTTAAACTGACGCGGACACAAACGAGCCTGAACGTGCATCCCTTGAGAGTCGGGACCATCCTACCCGCGGTCAAACGAGGAGAGGAGAAACACACAAGGCGAGCACCCCGAAGACGGCAAAGCGGCTGGCCATATTACAGGTGGCCAGGGAAGCCACAAACAGTCACCAGCGACCCAAATCACTCATGTGCACCGATTCACCAGAAGCCTTCAGAAAATGCACACTTTTCTATTGGCAGGGTGGCGTCAGACTTCAAATTCGAAGCTTCGTGAAATAACCGAGTCGTCGTAGACTGGATCTCGGGTGACGAAGGCATTCCGGGAAACAAAAGGTTGAACAACACCACGATATCGCAGCAGTACGGATGTACCCACTCACTCGCGGTTCCTCGAACCGCGAGAAGATAGGCCCGGCATAGCGCGGTCTGAGACGAGGCATAGAGAGACGATCTGTTAGCCTGCAAACTCAAGCTAATCTCCCTCCTCCCACCAGATTCTCACCCAATTTCACCGGGCTAGAGCCGGTGGGAACAGGTGATTCTCAGGCTGCATCAGACCAAGACGACTATCACCCATAATCACTCCTTTCTGGCAGACAAGGTTTTGCAGACCTACGGACCCAGACGACCTATGAATCGCCCCAACATTGAACACTGTAGGGCCCTGGCGATATGTTCGCACTTCGTAAGGGACTGGGCCCGGGTCTCACGATATCGCGAAGCGTGGCATAAGCTCTCCCGAAGAGGAAACGAGGCCCACATCATATGAAGGATGGGCCCTCCAGAAATGGAAAACTCTCATAGAAAAGACAGTGGAATCTATTAGAGTTTCTCCGTCTCTGAGGGCTGGCGAAGCATATCTGGCTACCTTTTTCCCTCCCCCTTCCTTCCCTTTCACCCCAGATGGCGTTAACCAAGAAAAGATGACATGAATCGTTTTCTGAGAAGCGATACATACATATTGTACTACTACTACTACATGGAAACAGTAAATGCATTTTGTAAGACGACTTATCTCAAAACAAACACAGATGGACAAGAAACTCGAGAAAGCGCCCCATCTAGGTCGTTCTCCTTTCCATTAGATCTTATGTATCCCATCCAGCGTACTATGTTACATGCACGACTGTATTCATTCTTGCTTAATCTGTGCCTGGATTACTGCCAGCATGAAAGTATATGTAAAACGTCTATGTCTGTCTTTTTAGGTGTTGCTACTCCGCAGATTTTAATATTGTACCACAAATACTGGAACCGCGTGCGACAACACAACGTAAAAGAATATAAATATTTATGTTAATACGTTGTGCAAACATATATAACCTCGAAAAACATATCTCGAGAAAAGGGCGCATGCCTAACCAATCTTCATTTGACATGTAACTACTGGAAGTAGCTATTTTTTTGGAATAGAAGATCAATACAGAGTTGTAAATTAGTTTTTTATTCATTAAAATTCAAGATATTTCACTATATAAATATCAAAGCAGTAGTAAAGCAACTAGGCTGTAATCGCGAGCAATATAATGAAACTAAGCGAATAACATTTTAGACAAAACCCCGAGACTGGGGAAAAAATGAGGGACGATACAAACACAGCGAGTACGTGGGTTTAAAAGCGCCTATCTTGTCTAAACAGAAAAAACTCACAGCAGCAATAAGATTATGTCTATGCGAACGGCATTCCAGCGGCTGATCTATTTTTTTTCAGCCAGCTCTCCACCCGGATTCCCTACTATGACTCAGTCAACGACAATTTCGACGCTAATTGGGGAGGCATTAATCAAAATCCTACTTAAATAGTTAAACCGATGGAGGTTATCTTTATTGTGGAGTGTATTGACTGCGAATGCGCCAACGTAATTTATGGATCAGGCATTTTCTCAAACATGACACAAAGAAAAAAAAAAAACGTCGGAATTGTCAATTTCTGTCAATGGGAATGCAAACTGCTCGCACTCTTCGTTCTAAGGAAAGTAATATTTTTAGCATAGCTCATGGGCACAAACTGGTTATGCCATCATACCGCTTCATAAAAATTCACTGAAGTCCGGATCCTGTCCCGCGACCTTGTCTCCGAACGCACAAGCATTGAAGACCAGATTGTATCAGCCG
Organism: Ixodes scapularis; assembly: GCF_016920785.2. Classification (NCBI taxonomy): domain Eukaryota; kingdom Metazoa; phylum Arthropoda; class Arachnida; order Ixodida; family Ixodidae; genus Ixodes; species Ixodes scapularis. The sequence goes on along the minus strand of NW_024609846.1, from coordinate 198,159,136 downwards.
CGATTGCTCCAGCCTTTTGTGCCGGAAAGCTGCCAGCGTAATCTAAACTCATCGTCGATAACAACGCCGACTCAGCAAAGATTGGTCAAGAGGGAAGCGACAAGAAATTAACGGCCATCAAAAATATCGCGCATGCGCTATCAGTTCCATAATTCAGCTGTTATATAACTGTACTCCGTCTCACTAAACCCGCGCAATACAGCCAAAGTTACAGCCGTCGTAAGCAAATCAGAAGATCGAACATCGTCTGCTTTTTGCTCATGTGAGCGGACACAGCCAACGCGGATTCATGCGCCGCAGAGTGATAGTGCAGAGTGCCGTTTGATTTTCTGTTTGACATACGAGGCTGTAGCTTTGGCGTCACTGCACGGTTTTAGTGATACAGAGTATACACCTTTCCATCGTTTATCACCCGGGCAAAAAATGCCGAGTCACTGGGCTGTGGACGCAGGCGCAGCGTACGACATTTCGCAAAGGGAGCAATACTTAACGCCAACAACGCAAAGCATGACGTCCTACCACGCAAAGCTTACACAACAATGGACGCAGAAATATTGGTTCGAGAGTACATGGCTAGAAGACGAGCGTCCCCTGGCCGCAGGCATGTCCATTGCGTCTTTTAATGTCGAGTCACTACACGCAAGCATGACCGCTGAAGGCAAAAGCGGTTATCCGATTGGCGAGTTTGCTTTGCCTTCTTTTATTTTTCACAGAGCTCTCGAATAAAAGCGTTGCTTTATCGTGTGGCGGCCATGTTTGTGGGCGCTGACTCAGCAAGTGAATAGACTATTGTGTCGAGGTGACCTAGATCAAGCTCCCTCTAAACCCCTTTTGTTTATCTTTACGATTATCTTTCGCCCTGAGGTAAATACAAAGAAGCCTCCGTCCCTCTCCTCTCGGCCAGCACGAAGAGAGAAAGCGCGACAGATCCATCTACTCTCGAACCCGCATTTCTGCAAAACGTCCATTGACACATCATATGTCAATCTTCGCCAATCTTTGCGCACGAACATTCTGTGCCCTTCAGCTTTGTCACCATGACCAAGACTTTGCAATTTTTTCCACAGGTTCCCAGCTGAGCCGTACCTTGGCAAAACACACAGCGGTTTGATCATTTCCATAAACGTAGGCAACTTCAGTGCCACGTACCTCAGCAACCAAGACGTATCTCGCAAAGTTCCCCGGGAATCATATTGAACAGTTACCAGGGTACATGTTTTAAGAATTTTCAGGCGTCTGAGGCGTTCTCTGTAGGTTCCCAGCGGAGGCGCACTTCGCCAAAAATACGCGGTTCACTGCTTCGGGGAGAGATCTTGTCAAAGGAGCCTACTTCAGCGCTACGTATCTCGGCAACCAAGACGTATCTCCCAAAGTGCCCAGGGAACATATTGAACAGTTACCAGGGTACATGTTTTAAGAATTTTCAGACGTCTGAGGCGTTCTCTGTAGGTTCCCAGCGGAGGTGACTTCGCCAAAAAATGCGCGGTTCACTGCTGCGGGGAGAGATCTTGTTAAAGGAGCCCACTTCAGCGCTACGTATCTCGGCAACCAAGACGTATCTCGCAAAGTTCCCCAGGAATCATATTGACCAGTTAACACGGTACATGTTTTAAGAATTTTCAGACGTCTGAGGCGTTCTCTGTAGGTTCCCAGCGGAGGCGCACTTCGCCAAAAAATGCGCGGTTCACTGCTTCGGGGAGAAATCTTGTCAAAGGAGCCCACTTCAGCGCTCCGTATCTCAGCAACCAAGATGTATCGCGCAAAGTTCCCCAGGAATCATATTGAACAGCTACCAGGGTACATGTTTTCAGAATTTTCAGACGTCTGAGGCGTTCTCTGTAGGTTCCCAGCGGAGGCGCACTTCGCCAAAAATACACGGTTCACTGCTCCGGGGAGAAATCTTGTCAAAGGAACCTACTTCAGCACTGCGTATCTCGGCAACTAAGACGTATCTCGCAAAGTTCCCCGGGAATCATATTGAACAGTTACCAGGGTACATGTTTTAAAAATTTTCAGACGTCTGAGGCGTTCTCTGTAGGTTCCCAGCGGAGGCGCACTTCGCCAAAAAATGCGCGGTTCACTGCTTCGGGGAGAAATCTTGTCAAAGGAGCCTACTTCAGCGCTGCGTATCTCGGCAACAAAGACGTATCTCGCAAAGTTCCCCGGGAATCATATTGAACAGTTACCACGGTACATGTTTTAAGAACTTTCAAACGTGTGAGGTATTTTCTGTAGGTTCCCAGCAAAGGCGCACATCGCCAAAAAGTGCGCCTTTGCTGACGAGTGTAAAGTAGTCTTTCCCGTAGCACTCCTCTTCTTGTTGGAAAGATGCCTTCACGCGGCGGAAGCTACAGGTGTAATTAATTATCTCGCTGGGAACCTGGGATAATTAATATACATGAAAACTGCTTGAATATTTCGATAGCATAAATCTTCTAGAATATATACCTGCGGTAACTTATTGAAATATTGAGGGGTTGCTTTATTAACTCACTGAACGTGAAAAATAAAGCGAGATTTCAATGGCAGTCTATGGGGGAAATCACTCTTTTTTCCTGGGAACCAAGAGAAAGAGTGACGAAGTGGTGAAAATTTTCCTGAAGTTATCAATCACAATGATCTCAATAATTCCGGGGGAACTTTGCGTGATTTTATTCGGATCGCTAGATTCGACTGTTTTTCAGCGATATTTCACACCTACCAAGAGAGGGCGCAAGCAGATCGTGTCCTAGAATCTTGGGGTTGAGTAGAGCTTTCGTTGATTCTGTGTTTCTGCAATCAATTGCAAGAAGGTTAAGTCTTCGATTTGGTCTAACAAGAATGACGCCATCTGGTGCGGTCATTTCGAGTTTTTCAGAGATCTTTAGAGGATTGATCTTCGCAAGTGACTTGTCGGGATCTGTGGGCTTCAGAATCACGGTGAGGGTAGGCTGAAGCGGTGCTGTTGTGATTATGGTCGCGCCAGATGATACGGAGCTGATGGCGGTACTTGGCCTCTTGCGGCGCTTTGGAAATTGGAAGGCTTCCGATGAGTCTTCAAGCTTACCAGGCACTTCTGCGCAGGATGAAGCGGCGCTCGATGAGGCCGTCAGATCTTCCATCTGGTTGTCGTTCATTTCACATTCAGCCACATCTGGACCCGGGCCAGTCACAGGCATCGTAGAGTCGTCAAGGGTTGATCTAGGTGGCTTTCTTGAGCTTGTAATCTTTTATATTTGCCGGAATTAGCCGGAGTAGAACAATCAGCGTCTTTCCACCACATCACTTCGTCGTCGTTCCTTTAAGGGATACTGAACCAAGGAATTTGGTGTCCATAATAAGTGGCGCACGTTCTTTCCACGAGCCAGCAGCCGCCGGTGTGCGCGAGCACAGGCAACAAAAATGACGTCACAGACCTCCATTCGTGGTTGAGATGACAGTGAAATGTATGGGCTTCGGACCAAAGGAGAATAAAGACAAGTTTTTCATCTACACAGTGGTGCCTGGTGTAAAAAGTCAGCGATGAATTGGTCTAACAAGCACGTAGCTTTCACTTGTAGAGATGAAAAGGCTGTCTTTATTCTCCTTTAGTCCGAAGCCCATGCATTTCACTGTCATCTCAACCGCGAATGGAGGTCTGTGACGTCATTTTTGTTGCGTGTGCTCGCGCACACCGGCGGCTGCTGGCTGGTGGAAAGAACGTGCGCCACTTATTATGGGCACTACATTCTTTGGTTCAGTATCCCTTTAAAGATTCAGTGCAATTGCTCGCGATTCGATGGAGAAAACGGGAGGATCTGCTAAGCATTCGCGTTTCGAACGCCGGTGTGAATGAGCGGATTTAAGCTGTGTCTTTGTCGTGTCGATCAAAGTTGCATCAGAAACAAATTGGAGACAGTTCACTACACATCGTTGCGATTTTCACGTCTGTACTACACTGATACTGCTTTGCTTAAGCAACATGTCGCGCGCTGCAGTCGCGCAACATTTAAATTATGCCGCCTAGAAAACGTTGTACCTTCAACCTTTTTCCGACTTTTAGCGCACGGTTTCCTAGGCAGCATAGAATTCGAAACAGTAGCCTAACGCTGTGCCTTTGTCGTGCTGATCAATGTTGCTTTAGAAACAGATTGGAAACAGTTCACTACACAACGTTGCGATTTTCACGTCTGTACTACAGTAATACCGCGTTGCATAAGAAACATGTCGTGCGCTGCAGTTGCGCAACATTTAAATTGTGTCGCCTAGCAAACGTTGTACCTTCAACCTTATTCCGACTTTTAGCGCACGGTTTCCTAGGCAGCATGGAATTCTAAACAATAGCCTAACGCTGTGCCTTTGTCGTGCCAATCAATGTTGCATCAGAAACATATTGGAAACAGTTAACTACACATCGTTGCGATTTTCACGTCTGTACTACACTGATACTACGTTGCTTAAGCAACATGTCGCGCGCTGCAGTTGCGCAACATTTAAATTATGCCGCCTGGAAAACGTTGTACCTTCAACCTTTTTCCGACTTTTAGCACACGGTTTCCTAGGCAGCATGGAATTCGAAACAATAGTCTAACGCTGTGCCTTTGTCGTGCCGATCAATGTCGCATCAGAAACAGATTGGAAACAGTTAACTACACAACGTTGCGATTTTCACGTCTGTACTACAATGATACTACGTTGCTTAAGCAACATGTCGCGCGCTGCAGTCACGCAACATTTAAATTATGCCGCCTAGAAAACGTTGTACCTTCAACCTTTTTCCGACTTTTAGCACACGGTTTCCTAGGCAATATGGAATTCGAAACAGTAGCCTAACGCTGTGCCTTTGTCGTGCCGATCAATGTCGCATCAGAAACAGATTGGAAACAGTTAACTACACAACGTTGCGATTTTCACGTCTGTACTACACTGATACTACGTTGCTTAAGCAACATGTCGCGCGCTGCAGTTGCGCAACATTTAAATTATGCCGCCTGGAAAACGTTGTACCTTCAACCTTTTTCCGACTTTTAGCACACGGTTTCCTAGGCAGCATGGAATTCGAAACAATAGTCTAACGCTGTGCCTTTGTCGTGCCGATCAATGTCGCATCAGAAACAGATTGGAAACAGTTAACTACACAACGTTGCGATTTTCACGTCTGTACTACAATGATACTACGTTGCTTAAGCAACATGTCGCGCGCTGCAGTCACGCAACATTTAAATTATGCCGCCTAGAAAACGTTGTACCTTCAACCTTTTTCCGACTTTTAGCACACGGTTTCCTAGGCAATATGGAATTCGAAACAGTAGCCTAACGCTGTGCCTTTGTCGTGCCGATCAATGTCGCATCAGAAACAGATTGGAAACAGTTAACTACACAACGTTGCGATTTTCACGTCTGTACTACACTGATACTACGTTGCTTAAGCAACATGTCGCGCGCTGCAGTTGCGCAACATTTAAATTATGCCGCCTGGAAAACGTTGTACCTTCAACCTTTTTCCGACTTTTAGCACACGGTTTCCTAGGCAGCATGGAATTCGAAACAATAGTCTAACGCTGTGCCTTTGTCGTGCCGATCAATGTCGCATCAGAAACAGATTGGAAACAGTTAACTACACAACGTTGCGATTTTCACGTCTGTACTACAATGATACTACGTTGCTTAAGCAACATGTCGCGCGCTGCAGTCACGCAACATTTAAATTATGCCGCCTAGAAAACGTTGTACCTTCAACCTTTTTCCGACTTTTAGCACACGGTTTCCTAGGCAATATGGAATTCGAAACAGTAGCCTAACGCTGTGCCTTTGTCGTGCCGATCAATGTCGCATCAGAAACAGATTGGAAACAGTTAACTACACAACGTTGCGATTTTCACGTCTGTACTACACTGATACTACGTTGCTTAAGCAACATGTCGCGCGCTGCAGTTGCGCAACATTTAAATTATGCCGCCTAGAAAACGTTGTACCTTCAACCTTTTTCCGACTTTTAGCACACGGTTTCCTAGGCAATATGGAATTCGAAACAGTAGCCTAACGCTGTGCCTTTGTCGTGCCGATCAATGTCGCATCAGAAACAGATTGGAAACAGTTAACTACACAACGTTGCGATTTTCACGTCTGTACTACACTGATACTACGTTGCTTAAGCAACATGTCGCGCGCTGCAGTCACGCAACATTTAAATTATGCCGCCTAGAAAACGTTGTACCTTCAACCTTTTTCCGACTTTTAGCACACGGTTTCCTAGGCAATATGGAATTCGAAACAGTAGCCTAACGCTGTGCCTTTGTCGTGCCGATCAATGTCGCATCAGAAACAGATTGGAAACAGTTAACTACACAACGTTGCGATTTTCACGTCTGTACTACACTGATACTACGTTGCTTAAGCAACATGTCGCGCGCTGCAGTCACGCAACATTTAAATTATGCCGCCTAGAAAATGTTGTACCTTCAACCTTTTTCCGACTTTTAGCACACGGTTTCCTAGGCAATATGGAATTCGAAACAGTAGCCTAACGCTGTGCCTTTGTCGTGCCGATCAATGTCGCATCAGAAACAGATTGGAAACAGTTAACTACACAACGTTGCGATTTTCACGTCTGTACTACAATGATACTACGTTGCTTAAGCAACATGTCGCGCGCTGCAGTCACGCAACATTTAAATTATGCCGCCTAGAAAACGTTGTACCTTCAACCTTTTTCTGACTTTTAGCACACGGTTTCCTAGGCAATATGGAATTCGAAACAGTAGCCTAACGCTGTGCCTTTGTCGTGCCGATCAATGTCGCATCAGAAACAGATTGGAAACAGTTAACTACACAACGTTGCGATTTTCACGTCTGTACTACACTGATACTACGTTGCTTAAGCAACATGTCGCGCGCTGCAGTTGCGCAACATTTAAATTATGCCGCCTAGAAAACGTTGTACCTTCAACCTTTTTCTGACTTTTAGCACACGGTTTCCTAGGCAATATGGAATTCGAAACAGTAGCCTAACGCTGTGCCTTTGTCGTGCCGATCAATGTCGCATCAGAAACAGATTGGAAACAGTTAACTACACAACGTTGCGATTTTCACGTCTGTACTACAATGATACTACGTTGCTTAAGCAACATGTCGCGCGCTGCAGTCACGCAACATTTAAATTATGCCGCCTAGAAAACGTTGTACCTTCAACCTTTTTCTGACTTTTAGCACACGGTTTCCTAGGCAATATGGAATTCGAAACAGTAGCCTAACGCTGTGCCTTTGTCGTGCCGATCAATGTCGCATCAGAAACAGATTGGAAACAGTTAACTACACAACGTTGCGATTTTCACGTCTGTACTACAATGATACTACGTTGCTTAAGCAACATGTCGCGCGCTGCAGTCACGCAACATTTAAATTATGCCGCCTAGAAAACGTTGTACCTTCAACCTTTTTCTGACTTTTAGCACACGGTTTCCTAGGCAATATGGAATTCGAAACAGTAGCCTAACGCTGTGCCTTTGTCGTGCCGATCAATGTCGCATCAGAAACAGATTGGAAACAGTTAACTACACAACGTTGCGATTTTCACGTCTGTACTACACTGATACTACGTTGCTTAAGCAACATGTCGCGCGCTGCAGTCACGCAACATTTAAATTATGCCGCCTAGAAAACGTTGTACCTTCAACCTTTTTCTGACTTTTAGCACACGGTTTCCTAGGCAATATGGAATTCGAAACAGTAGCCTAACGCTGTGCCTTTGTCGTGCCGATCAATGTCGCATCAGAAACAGATTGGAAACAGTTAACTACACAACGTTGCGATTTTCACGTCTGTACTACACTGATACTACGTTGCTTAAGCAACATGTCGCGCGCTGCAGTTGCGCAACATTTAAATTATGCCGCCTAGAAAACGTTGTACCTTCAACCTTTTTCTGACTTTTAGCACACGGTTTCCTAGGCAATATGGAATTCGAAACAGTAGCCTAACGCTGTGCCTTTGTCGTGCCGATCAATGTCGCATCAGAAACAGATTGGAAACAGTTAACTACACAACGTTGCGATTTTCACGTCTGTACTACAATGATACTACGTTGCTTAAGCAACATGTCGCGCGCTGCAGTCACGCAACATTTAAATTATGCCGCCTAGAAAACGTTGTACCTTCAACCTTTTTCTGACTTTTAGCACACGGTTTCCTAGGCAATATGGAATTCGAAACAGTAGCCTAACGCTGTGCCTTTGTCGTGCCGATCAATGTCGCATCAGAAACAGATTGGAAACAGTTAACTACACAACGTTGCGATTTTCACGTCTGTACTACAATGATACTACGTTGCTTAAGCAACATGTCGCGCGCTGCAGTCACGCAACATTTAAATTATGCCGCCTAGAAAACGTTGTACCTTCAACCTTTTTCTGACTTTTAGCACACGGTTTCCTAGGCAATATGGAATTCGAAACAGTAGCCTAACGCTGTGCCTTTGTCGTGCCGATCAATGTCGCATCAGAAACAGATTGGAAACAGTTAACTACACAACGTTGCGATTTTCACGTCTGTACTACACTGATACTACGTTGCTTAAGCAACATGTCGCGCGCTGCAGTCACGCAACATTTAAATTATGCCGCCTAGAAAATGTTGTACCTTCAACCTTTTTCCGACTTTTAGCACACGGTTTCCTAGGCAATATGGAATTCGAAACAGTAGCCTAACGCTGTGCCTTTGTCGTGCCGATCAATGTCGCATCAGAAACAGATTGGAAACAGTTAACTACACAACGTTGCGATTTTCACGTCTGTACTACAATGATACTACGTTGCTTAAGCAACATGTCGCGCGCTGCAGTCACGCAACATTTAAATTATGCCGCCTAGAAAACGTTGTACCTTCAACCTTTTTCTGACTTTTAGCACACGGTTTCCTAGGCAATATGGAATTCGAAACAGTAGCCTAACGCTGTGCCTTTGTCGTGCCGATCAATGTCGCATCAGAAACAGATTGGAAACAGTTAACTACACAACGTTGCGATTTTCACGTCTGTACTACACTGATACTACGTTGCTTAAGCAACATGTCGCGCGCTGCAGTTGCGCAACATTTAAATTATGCCGCCTAGAAAACGTTGTACCTTCAACCTTTTTCTGACTTTTAGCACACGGTTTCCTAGGCAATATGGAATTCGAAACAGTAGCCTAACGCTGTGCCTTTGTCGTGCCGATCAATGTCGCATCAGAAACAGATTGGAAACAGTTAACTACACAACGTTGCGATTTTCACGTCTGTACTACAATGATACTACGTTGCTTAAGCAACATGTCGCGCGCTGCAGTCACGCAACATTTAAATTATGCCGCCTAGAAAACGTTGCACCTTCAACCTTTTTCCGACTTTTAGCACACGGTTTCCTAGGCAATATGGAATTCGAAACAGTAGCCTAACGCTGTGCCTTTGTCGTGCCGATCAATGTCGCACCAGAAACAGATTGGAAACAGTTAACTACACAACGTTGCGATTTTCACGTCTGTACTACAATGATACTACGTTGCTTAAGCAACATGTCGCGCGCTGCAGTCACGCAACATTTAAATTATGCCGCCTAGAAAACGTTGCACCTTCAACCTTTTTCCGACTTTTAGCACACGGTTTCCTAGGCAATATGGAATTCGAAACAGTAGCCTAACGCTGTGCCTTTGTCGTGCCGATCAATGTCGCATCAGAAACAGATTGGAAACAGTTAACTACACAACGTTGCGATTTTCACGTCTGTACTACAATGATACTACGTTGCTTAAGCAACATGTCGCGCGCTGCAGTCACGCAACATTTAAATTATGCCGCCTAGAAAACGTTGCACCTTCAACCTTTTTCCGACTTTTAGCACACGGTTTCCTAGGCAATATGGAATTCGAAACAGTAGCCTAACGCTGTGCCTTTGTCGTGCCGATCAATGTCGCACCAGAAACAGATTGGAAACAGTTAACTACACAACGTTGCGATTTTCACGTCTGTACTACAATGATACTACGTTGCTTAAGCAACATGTCGCGCGCTGCAGTCACGCAACATTTAAATTATGCCGCCTAGAAAACGTTGCACCTTCAACCTTTTTCCGACTTTTAGCACACGGTTTCCTAGGCAATATGGAATTCGAAACAGTAGCCTAACGCTGTGCCTTTGTCGTGCCGATCAATGTCGCATCAGAAACAGATTGGAAACAGTTAACTACACAACGTTGCGATTTTCACGTCTGTACTACACTGATACTACGTTGCTTAAGCAACATGTCGCGCGCTGCAGTCACGCAACATTTAAATTATGCCGCCTAGAAAATGTTGTACCTTCAACCTTTTTCCGACTTTTAGCACACGGTTTCCTAGGCAATATGGAATTCGAAACAGTAGCCTAACGCTGTGCCTTTGTCGTGCCGATCAATGTCGCATCAGAAACAGATTGGAAACAGTTAACTACACAACGTTGCGATTTTCACGTCTGTACTACAATGATACTACGTTGCTTAAGCAACATGTCGCGCGCTGCAGTCACGCAACATTTAAATTATGCCGCCTAGAAAACGTTGTACCTTCAACCTTTTTCTGACTTTTAGCACACGGTTTCCTAGGCAATATGGAATTCGAAACAGTAGCCTAACGCTGTGCCTTTGTCGTGCCGATCAATGTCGCATCAGAAACAGATTGGAAACAGTTAACTACACAACGTTGCGATTTTCACGTCTGTACTACACTGATACTACGTTGCTTAAGCAACATGTCGCGCGCTGCAGTTGCGCAACATTTAAATTATGCCGCCTAGAAAACGTTGTACCTTCAACCTTTTTCCGACTTTTAGCACACGGTTTCCTAGGCAATATGGAATTCGAAACAGTAGCCTAACGCTGTGCCTTTGTCGTGCCGATCAATGTCGCATCAGAAACAGATTGGAAACAGTTAACTACACAACGTTGCGATTTTCACGTCTGTACTACAATGATACTACGTTGCTTAAGCAACATGTCGCGCGCTGCAGTCACGCAACATTTAAATTATGCCGCCTAGAAAACGTTGTACCTTCAACCTTTTTCCGACTTTTAGCACACGGTTTCCTAGGCAATATGGAATTCGAAACAGTAGCCTAACGCTGTGCCTTTGTCGTGCCGATCAATGTCGCATCAGAAACAGATTGGAAACAGTTAACTACACAACGTTGCGATTTTCACGTCTGTACTACACTGATACTACGTTGCTTAAGCAACATGTCGCGCGCTGCAGTCACGCAACATTTAAATTATGCCGCCTAGAAAATGTTGTACCTTCAACCTTGTTCCGACTTTTAGCACACGGTTTCCTAGGCAGCGTGGAATTCGAAACAGTAGCCTAACGCTGCGTTTTATAGTTCCAATCAATATTGCGTCAGAAACAGATTGGATACAGTTCACTACACATCGTTGCAATTTTCACGTCTGTATTACACTGATACTACGTTGCTTAAGCAACATGTCGCGCGCTGCAGTTGCGCAACATTTAAATTATGCCGCCTAGCAACGTTGTACCTTCAACTTTTTTTTATCTTTAGTACACGGTTTCCTAGGCAGCATGAAATTTGAAACAGTAGCCTAACGCTGTGCCTTGTTGTGCCGATCAATGTTGCTTCAGAAACATATTGGAAACAGTTCACTACACATCGTTGCGATTTTCACGTCTGTACTACACTGATACTACGTTGCTTAAGCAACATGTCGCGCGCTGCAGTTGCGCAACATTCAAATTATGCCGCCTAGCAAACGTTGTACCTTCAACTTTTTTTTACCTTTAGCACACGGTTTCCTAGGCAGCATTTAATTCGAAACAGTAGCCTAACGCTGTGCCTTTGTCGTGCAAATCACTGTTGCGTGAGAAACATAATGGGGACTGTTGCGCAAAATCGCCCAACACTCCCACATCATTCGGAACATTCTCGCAACATATCTACAACATATCAATGTTACTTGGGTACTTATGATGAACCAGACTATAGGTGTCGGACTTCTGGAAATATATTATATATCTAAGAAAATGGCACGTAAACGCAACAGACAAAAAAACAAAAAAAACATAGGCGCATTTAATAAAAATAATTAAAATAATAGCATTGATTGTAATTGTATTTTTAAAGGTTTGAGCGTACCAAGAGCCATAAAAACGAACTCGATGCTTTGGATGGTGCGTTTGATCACTGGAAGTATAGTTCAGGGCAGTATGCTCGCACTTGTATGTTCCGCTTCGCTCGCAGGGTAAAACCAAATACTTTACTGGTAATGTATTTAGTGAAATAAAGCTTATCTTCTGTATATGTGCAATGCCCTCAGTTTTCGCGTGACTACACGCTTGTTTATCATCATTTATTTTCGTTTTCAACTGCAATTCAGTTCGTGTTCTTTTGTGTGCTACATGCATTAGAGACCAAGGTAACCCAGGAGCATTCTATTTCGCGGATTGTAAAAAAGCCTATGCAACTTGCCACGTGTGCCACAATCAATACAAAATATTATAAGCTTCACATATGCCCGCTTGCCTGAGTAAACATTGCTGTTTGTCAAGAACAATTGTGATTGTATGAAATCACGTGGGAAAAAACTCTTTCTAAGCACGCGACCGTCGGCATGCAGTGAATACTCATAATCGGCGCCGAGATGATTGGTAGCTGTCAGCAGATGGAGTTTTTCTATCAAGCCAAGCTTAGAATGTTTCCTTTTTTTTCTTGTAAGCAATGAGGAGAGGACTTACACCAAATCTGAGGGTAATAAAGTACTATGAGCTTTCAAACATAGTGGCCTGAGCAGTATATGTATACAAGCTTTAAAGGGGCGGTGCAACAATTTGCGGACTTTGGCTAATTAATTGCGGGAATTGATCCCGGCCACATATAAAACGAAGGACCGAAAACTATTCTTTCCTGCTTGCCCTAGTTTTCATTAAAAAAAATAAAAGAAATTGGTATCTCTGGCACCTCTCAACTCAGGGGTGCCAGAGATACTTTGAGTACTGAATCTTCTACTTCATGTAGTCATTGATGTTTGATCAGCATCAGTGTGCTTAGGAGGTGCTCGAAATTTTTAAACACATTGGGCTTGTATCTTTTTACAGCAGCCATGTCATCTTCCAGCGACGATAGCGAAGAGGTTACATCGCGTCTCGATCCTTACGCATACGACCCACTGCCGCCTTCGAAAGTGCTTTGCATGGAGAGTGAATCGACTCAGGAAACAGAAAACCTAGAGGGAGACTGGTGAGATTTATAGCATAGCCTGCATATTATACAAGGGAAAAGATGCCTGCCCAGCTTGCAGCAAAAATTAATTTGAGTACAATGTAAACAGCCGAATGGGCTGAGCGTTATAATGCAAGAATTGATGCAAAGATTTGTCTCAATGTCTGACCGCTAATGAGAAAGAAAGAGAGGAACAAAAAGAGAGATCAAGCTTTAGTGGCTGTGAAAGCAACAGTTAAATTAATTTGGCAGGCAGCTGCAACAAGATATTTGTGATAACCTGAAAGATTAAAAAACACCTATGCCCTACCTGGACCAGCCCAAAATGAATTATGCGCTTGAGATTCATCTCCATCAGGCTGTACGTCCCGTACTTCGCGGAATAGCCAGGGGAGTCCGCCCGTCCGTCCCCAGCCAGGCACAACGTCTTGCCCTGCAGCCCCTGAACAAGCTGCGCCTGCTCTGCTTTCCAGACCTGCAGAATATGGAGTATTCATGTTACGGTGTTACTACCAGGTAACAATTGGAGCACTATAGCACAGTTCTTACTTTCAATGCTGCAGGGAACAGGAAGGCGCTTTGGATCTTGAAGTATTGTGACTTTTGAACTGTGGCGATTCCAATCAGGCTCAGGAGGCGCAAAACACACGTTGGACTTGCGCCCGAGAACGTGATGGCCCCACAGAGCAGGAGGGTCAGCAGTGGCCTGCTCCTCAATCTGGGCTGGCTCTCCCAAATGAACTTGTGACCTTGCGCACAAGTGACCACAGCCCGAAGAAGGGGGCCCTGTTGACTTATCTTGGCTGTGGTTGGACAGAGGCACTGAAAGCAGACTGCGAGCAGCTGCAGCAATCTGGAAAGCGTCACTATGAACTTGGGCTCCGCAACAGGATCTGCGGCCTCCCCGGTAATGTTGAGTTCTTCTGACCTGCAATGCAGCCCACAAGGACGCAATCTTTAACACTACAAGGAAGTGATATTTTGAGGTAATCAGCGATCATTTTCCGTCTAAAAAAAAACGTAAAAAACAAAAAAAATGGTAAGCTTTATCACAATCGTGCTCCATCACAAATTGCAGCACGAAATTAGTGGAAGACTAATTCCTAGGTGTTATATAGGTTGATTTGTGCACGTCACATTGTAGTAATGTAGGGGTGTGCTAATACGAAACAGTAGTAATCTAATTGAATACCTAATGAAGTGAAGAAAAAAATAGAAAAAAGGCACCTGCTGTACATCACCTGTGAATGAATTGACCATTGGCCTGTAGTGATGTTGCAGGTTGTGCAAAACAGCCTTTCGCATTCTTTCCTAACTGTGTAGGCTTCAAAGCACACTTCACCAATGTGTGAGGTGTACCGCATTCACTCGAGTAATAGCCACACTATTTTCCTTGCGTCTACTTTCCCACAAAACAAGTATACAGCCAATCATTGCGTTGCGCATAAATAACATAGCGAATAACCAGATCGAGAACATGATGGTCCATACAAATGCCATCTTCACAGCTGGTATATTCGCACGAAGACGTCATCTCTGTCGTGTAAACAGCTGTAATCATGATGTCGATCGTGGTGATCGGCAATCTGCGTGCTCCGCGGAAAAGCGAACCCTCAGGTTTTCTTCATAAAAAGTGCGGCTATTACTCGAGTAAATACGGTACATTACAACAATGTTTCGATTTGAAACAGAAAGGCACTTGCTTGTGAAAGAAATGAGGTATGATGGAGCGCTGTATACTATAACCCCCCTCAATTCATGTACAAGGGTGGCGCAAACAAAAAAGCGTTTTGTTGACTCGCGATTTGGGTGTGTGCCCATTACGAGTAAGTCTGGGTACCTTCAGGGCTGACGCATTCAGAATCTTCTTTGTTTTTTTCTACTCTATGCGCTATATCGTTGTAGAGCGGTAGAACCAAAATGTATTTTGCATGTCTGGAATCACTAGAATGGAAGTAGAGGACACATCCTTCGTTGTATCTGTGCGGGCCATGCGTCTTTTGCGCAATATGTGTAATATTCGAGTAACCGAACAGTAGAAATTCACTTCATAAATGGAATTATTCAATGGCTTACTATATGATTTGGATCCGGAATATTTGAGTATTTGCGCACCTCTAATAACAAGACTTGACAATAGTTCAGCACCACCCAGCAACTAAACGTTACGTTGCCTGTGTCTACGTGGAAATTGAAGCCTGTTACTCTGTGCCTACATGGTAAGTCTCTCTTACTTGTGCTACAAGGCTCAGTAGACGGAGCGGACATAGATGGAGCTGATCCAGTTTTTCACAAAAAAAAAATATTCAGAATTCTAAATGGAACAAGTGCATAACTGTAAGTTAACAGATACTTTTCTTCTGAAAAAGCACAGAAACTGATGTAAAGTTAATGCAGCCTATAATAGTAGTAACACAATATACTACCAGAACATACTCATCAGCAGAGTCCTCTCCCGATCTGTCAGTGTCGCCCTCGTCTGGAGAGTACGTAGGGTCTTGTCTGTCATCCTCAGAGATGTCGTCCTCGGAATCACTCTCCGAGTAGGAACCCTCTTCTTCCAGGCTAGGGGGGCTTTGGTTACCAGGCACTGGAGGTGGTTCCTTGCCCAGCTTGCCACAGACAATGTTGACTGCATGGAAAGGACCCCATTTAGGAGCAGAAATCTTTGAGGACGTGCACCTACAGCTACATCGATAAAGATTGGAATGGTACTGTGACCATATGCCTCGATTTATCATTAGCTGCTTTTTACACGGTACTAACGCTGGACCCAAGAAAGCTAAAAACCGATGCTTTGTGGCATGAAATGTTGCCAGCTAGGAAAGTATTAGAAGGGAGGATTGTTTGGTTTTGACAAAACGGCCTGTAAAATCACTGGAATCACCACTCATGAACAATGATGCTGCCACATCGAGCATAGATGGCATTCATTATCCTTGTGTATGCAGCTGTTTCCGGACAAATTCAAAGCTGTTATTTGTACAACTAAAAGCTGTTGAAAGCAAGCTGTTAGTGAAAGATTACAACATACAATTGACATACATCTGGTTATTACGTCACAACCTGACAATTCAAAAAACCTGCAGCTCAAATTTCACAAGGGCTTTTTCAGTTATAAGAATAAATAATACTAAAGAAACAGTAGTCTACCTTGTCTCCGAGAGTAGGCGTAAGCACGAAATGCGTTGCACGGGTGCAGACGGCAGTGTCACCTGCATACTAGTGCGCACACCACCCGGGCGCATCCCTATAGATTGTTTTACTGAAAGGAGATGAGAGAGAAAAGGGGAAAGGGCCACCGGCACTTTCCTCCCATGGGTAGTTATAGCCGCGTCCCACTAGAGCGACAAACAGCAACAAACGACAGCGACACATGACAACAAGTGACAGACGACACCGACAGGTGGCTGTTTGTCGAAGTCCACCGTCCCACCTGGCGGGCACGACACAGAACACGGGGACAATGAAACTTGTTTCCTAGTGGGACGAGTTGTCAACAAAACACTTCAAAAGACACAGACAAACAGAGTCTGGCGACGCAGTTTTCGTGTTTTGCTCTTTGGGCATAAAATGCGCCGACAAACACAGGGCAAGTGGAGATGATTACTTTATTTCTTGATTAAAGCTTCCGCTTTTCTCCACTTGCCGTTGGCGACTTTCCGCAAACAGTCGTGACGATCGACACCAATCTTTTCCCAAACTAGAATTCCCGAATTGTTCCTTTTTTTCTGTGTCATTCGAGACATTCTAGACGAGCGCCACGGAATTTCACTCTGATTTTGAGGTCGTTTATAACTTCACATCCGAATGATCGAGGGCAGCTGTTTTCTGGGGGACAATACGGCATTCCGATTATTACAGAGCGTGATGACAAGTCTCGTGTGCCGGAATGGCTTGCCGCGGAACGTTGTGTCCTACTTCGTGGTGAGCGGTCTTGCTTTGGTCAGTCCTCAAGCATGGGTGTATCCATCCTGATGCAGGGCGTAGACCTCAGCGTCTTGAAGCACCACATCGCGCACCAAGTTTTTGTGAGCAAAACCAGCCACAGCAAATTCTCTTTCGCAACACGACCGCCAGCAAACAAGCCACGCCCACGACCACTACGAGAAATCGAGGAACCGGAACTGCGGGAACGATCCGTGGCCGCCAAGAACTTCTCTGAAGGTCGAGCAGCGGAGCGAGCAATGGAAGGAACAGGAGGAAGGGTAGAGGGATGGGAAGAGAGGCAGGTACAAGTGGACGAGGAAGATAAGTTTGTCTCCGAAAGATGTTCCTTGGTGGAACTGCTAGCTGCGCTTCAAGTCAAACGAAAGACAAGAACCCGTCCGTCGTCGATTGTTTGTCGGCGTATGTCACGGGTGTTGGTTGCTACAGTAGGACAGCATCAGCGACATGGAACTTTGTGGTGTCGTCGGACAAAAATCGGTGTTTGTCGCGCTAGTGGGACGAGGCTATTAGGAGATCTGAAAGACACGGATGAGTCGCCTCGGCCACCTTTGGATGCACATACTGCTCGGAGCACGCTTGGTTCGTTCGCAGTTTTCTTCCTGTTTGTAATTCTCGAGATTAAATTAGAGCCACTGGATTCGATGACAACAATCCACCCGTCATGGGAAGACCACGTGCTTGGTCGTAGGGTGCACTAGCAACAACCGAAAGCGTAGAGTAGTATCGGAGGCTTCAGTAACCCGAGTTACAGAAGATGTGCTTCAGTAACCCGAAAAAAGCTTTTGACCAACATCATCCTCCCGAGTGTCTTGCAACATTCGTGAAAGAAACGGGCACCGAGTTTATTGCTCTACCATCAGTCAATATGAGATATGCCCACAAGGTGGGAACAAGTTTCTTTGTAAGAATCGCTATTTCAGCTTGGAACTTCTTGGGATCTACTCTTCACAGGTTGCTCATTCCCTTTAGCATTTTTATATTTATCGGTGTTCCTGAATCGGGATCTCTGGTGTGACTGCAAAAAAAAAAACATTAAACTGTTTACCATCACAATGCGACTGTATTCATCTTATTCTTCGAACGACTGCACATCAAAGTTGGAACTAAACATCAATGTCCAATTCCAAAGCAAGAATCACTTGCAATGGGCCTACTTCAACACTGCTGTTTTCGGTTCTTGAGAAGAGGTTCATCCATAGGCACGGTAACCTAATTAACTTTTATAAAAGTCTGAAAGCCGGAGCCATCTTCAATCGTTTTTCAGCACTGCTTTTGTTTTTGTGCATCCCTATTCATATCCTTTTTTATTGCTTTGGATAACCTCTAAACGACAAATGCAATCTCGACGCCTACAACTGTGAAAAGCCTCAAGGGAATCACAAGTTCATTCGCTGTGTCAAGCAATCTTTTGGGCATTCATACTCTCAATTTCTATCGCTGGCATGTTCGCAGCCAAGGTCCCTGCTGCTGTTCCTCAAATGATCGCACTCGCGGACGCCATAATCCAAAGCAAAAAGTTTGCAGAGGGTTCAAAAACGCAAATCGCAGCACGTAACACACACAACGCAGCCTAGAGCATATATTTAGCACTCTAAAGCACCACCAATGCACACAATGCACCAGGGGTGCACAAAGGAATGCTTTCCCCGCTTCATCTAACCGCTCAGCATGACCACAGAGCATCGTGCTCACCAGACGGCGAGCACGAAGGTTTATTCGGTACCCTCAGTGTTTATCACAAACATTACCAGGCTCGGCCATTGAAGATGTCTTCAACGTCTAAGTCGTTATTTATGTCGAGCACATCCTCGACGTCTAAATGGTCGTCCATGTTCAAGCATCATTACCGACGTCCAGACGTCGAAGACACTTTTTTATGTTAAACATGTTAAGCATTGCTTCGTCGTCTAACATGTTAAACTTCGAAGACGACGACTTTGAAGACGGCGTCGACGCTGAAATGTCTTCCACATCGAAAGACATCTTGGACGTCGACAATGACGAGCCTGAGGTTTCCTTGTGCTGGCCTAATACAATCATGTTATGAACCAAGCATATGTTTTGGCGCAAGCGGACAAATACATAGGGCGAAAACTGCTTTCGTTGACATACCAGGGACAGATTTCGAAGTCTCTGTCGAAATGTCGACCAGGTCAGGCTTGTCTGCGACGGCTTGTCTGAGCAGTTGACTCGTGATGCTTGTATGGCTGTGCACTTGTGGCAATACACTACTGACACCACCACTGCTCTGCCACAACAGATCGCTGTTGGCATCTGTGTTCCTGCAATTTTAACATTGGAACAGTGAACATCTCATGAGCAATTGCAAGGTAAACATACATCTTTGAAGGTGATGTGAAAATCTTTGGCTGGCATAAGGCTGTTTCAGCATCACCTCCCAGGCTATGTTTTGCAAACTCATACGATAGCTAAATGATTGTGTTCAAATGAGAACACTCCTATTACTTGTCTTTTTTGTTTTGTTTGGGAGGGGGGGGGGAGGGTGTTCTATTCTACATAAAACGGAATTACACTAAACCGAAAGGGCTACCTTTAATGATACAGGCAAACCTATCACTGAACAAAAACTGCTTTGCAGAGGGTTTCACATTCAATAGAAATCGTGATCACAAAGGGACACTTTTGCAATGTCAAAGCAACTTCCTTAGATAAGAACGCCTTCCTAAATATTCGCCTTCCATATCTGTCCTCAATTGTAGCATACTCCGCAATTTTTTTTTTTGACAGGGGGCAGGATATTATTAACACGAGACTTAGACATTTAGCCAAATGTCTCAACAAAACAAAATATGTGTGTGAGAGAGAGAGAAAAAACACACCCACAGTGGGGATTGAGCCAGAGTCTACTGCGCGTGAGGCAGACGCGTTACCACAGTGCTACGCCACAGCTTCGAAGTTGGTTTTATACAAGAACCAAATCAAAAAGTTCTGCGTCCTGCACGTAGCACTTTACGATCGAGGTGCACGCCGTAGTGCGTATAGCCGTAGTAATTCAGGAATCCTGCGTACGCTTCGCAGGATTCCTGAATGTTGAAATGTTGCGTCGACGCTGGTTGCGACGCTGGCTTCAACGGTGTCAGGCCCAGCCACGTCCGTCGTGCTGCCCAGCTCCACGACTCCGGCCTCGGCAGCTTCTGGGGTGGAGGTACTCCCGGGAGAGGTGCAAGCCGCGGCGCTCGGCCCGGCAGCGATTTCTTCGTCCACGTCCATCGCGCTGTCGAGCTCCGTGACACCGCCTTCAGCAGCTTCTGCGGTAGAGGCCTCTTCCGGTGGGGCGCTCGTCCCGGCAGCAAATGCGTCGCCGTCATCGGCAGCCTCTGGCGTAGAGCAGGCGTCCGCTGATGGGGCGCAAGCCGCAGCGCTCGGTCCGGCAGCTAGGGCTCCGTTCACAATCTATTACGCAAAAACGAAAACGACAGAAATTAGTCAATGCACATAGTCACTCTATATTGTACGCGCGGAAACGATCGTACCTCGATTCGCCGCCGTTTGTTGTAGGCCGCTCGTGCTGGGGCAGCCGGTGGACGGTACGCAAATAGTGAGGGCACCGCATCCTTCTTCAAAGACGCGTGTTTCGTTGAGAAACCCGCGGCAGACAGCAGCCGCAGACCCCGCGCGTAGCTGTCTGGCGCAAAGTGCTCGGAGCAGAGCTTCGCGTTGGAGCTCGGAGTCCAAGGTCTTCCGAAGTCTGTCCGGCGAACGGCATCGACCCACACCTTGCGCCTCTTCTGATCTCTCGGAAACTGGTGGAACCGCAGCTCCGGGTTTCGAACCGAATTGTTGCTGCGACCCACAGCACTGCAAGTCGTGCTGGGCATTGCCCAGCGCAAGTCCGGCGAGTCTCTCCGGCTCTACGACACACGCGAGCGAGCAACACCGCCTCGTTCTCTTCCACGCGGTCGCGGAAGCTATGCTGGAGTTAAATTAACTTCAAGGAGCACAAATAAAAATAGGAAAGCACAGTATAACCCGGTAAACACCTCTTGCCGTCCACAGAATCGAAGAAAACCACGATAAACGGAGCGTCCTCGAATTCCTAAGAGAGCATAGGACAAAACCTACGTCACTGCGCAGTGTTGCTTCACTAGCTCACCCGGTGCCAGCGTTGCTCACCCGCTGTCGGGCCGCTAACCCAGCTCGTAGAACGTTATAGAGCGCAGCTCTTAGGCGCCCGTTTCCGGCTTGAGCGGCGTCGGCGTCGCCGTCGGCGTAACCAAGGTCACCCCAAGGTCACGTGACCCCAGGACGCGTGGACCCCCAAAATCACGTGACCCCTCTCAAGGTCACCCCAAGGTCACGTGACCCCCCAGGTCTCGTGATCCCTCCCAAGGTCACGTGACCCCCAAAGGTCACGTGACCCTCCGAGGTCACGTGACCCCTCTCAAGGTCACCCCAAGGTCACGTGACCCCCAGGTCAGGTGACCCCTCCCAAGGTCACCCCATGGTCACGTGACCCGCGGTCACGTGACCCTCCAAGGTCACGTGATCCCTCAAGGTCACGTGACCCCCGAGGTCACGTGACCCCCCCCCCCCCCGAGATCACGTGGCCCACAGGTCACGTGGCCCCCCTCCCCGAGGTCACGTGACCCCCCTCCCCCCCGAGGTCACGTGACCCCCTCCCCCCGAGGTCAGGTGACCCCCCGGAGCATATTAAAGAATGAGGAAAGGAGGAGGAGAAGGAGGAGGAGGAGAAGGGGTCTACCCTCCCCTCAGTACACTTCCCTCCTCCTCCTCAAGAGCTGCGCTCCAATTCGGCGTTACAGGGAGTTGTAAACGGCTTTCACTTTTTAATATTGCTTTTAATCGAGAATGGGGAGTCGATTTGACGCGATGTTTTTGGTCTGACCCTATATTGACCCCCTAAAGCGATAGCGGTCATTTTTATAGGGTCGACATTTTGAGTGGAGTTGCCCTTTAACCTTTGATGCACCTTTAACTTTCGATACACTCAACGCTAGTGCAAAATGGAGGGCTGTTTCATTCTTAAGTACCATGTGAGTGCTTACACTGTTTTATACAATGTCAAACTGTACCCGTTTGCTTCTTTTTTCATTTTTGCACACCACTAATTGCGCGGATAAATCACCAAATCACCAAATTAAGCCTGATACAGTATGCCACAAAAAATAGTTTTTTTTACCTCAAAAATAAACTACGCATCGTTTAACGCTCATTTTCCGCCAAAAGGTAGCGCTAGGTTATAACCAGATGCCAAAGTTTCATCCTGAACGGACACCGTATTCAAAAGTTATAAGTGATTTTCTGAAAATTTTAATGGGAAAATGAAGCCCATTTTTGCCCGTTTTCGGTTTCTGGTGCCATAGAGCCGCATGTATTCGAAAGCCCCGTCGGCCGCCATTTTCCCAATGAACGTTTCAGAAAATAACTTAAATTTTGAATAAAGTATCGGATCGGGCTGAACTTTGACACCTGGTTGTGACCTCTAGCGCTGCCTTCGGGCGGAAAATGAGCGTTCGGCAATGCCTAGTTTTATTCTTGCAGTAAAAAATGCCTAGTTTTATTCTTGCGGTAAAAAATGCCTAGTTTTATTCTTGCGGTAAAAAAACAGACCCTGTAATTTTTTTTTGTAACATCCTGTACTATGGTTAAACTGTGGAAAAGCTATCCACAGACCAAGAATCTTGCCTGGCCAGTCATTGCATTTATCACTGAATTCGCTAATTATTATAATAACGAATTAATGATAATTAATTATTATCATTTATTGCTGTGCGTTAATTTTTAACCTCGGCATCCTTTTTTATTATGACTCCCGCACCAGCCCTACTTTGGGTTTACCAAACTCAACATCTAAACCTGAGTGTCATTTTTTGTTTTGTTTTCCAGTCCCGTGGTTTTGGTCAAAATAAATACCCAGCTACCTAAGTGAGGCACCTAATCACCCAAAAATAGTTTATCTTTTATTTTTTAGGTGGTTAATTCCTTGGGCTAGAATTTTGGACACCCAAGTTTATTCCGTCAACTCGTTTTCCTGGAAATCCACAAAGAGCCAAACACATGCACGACAAAAGCGCCGGCCCGTCATATTGCCGCCCGCCGAGCCGAGAAAGCAACGCTCAGTCAGGGACTTCTAGAAGATTTGCGCTCATTCTTTCACCAGGCGTAACTTTCGCCCTGTTTTCTTGTTCTCGAAAGTGCCAGTTCATCCTCGCCCCGAGCGCGCGACGCTCGAACCTTCTTTGCCGAACTTTCGAGATGGTGACGCACGGTAGATAAGCAGCTGCCGGCGACCTCGTCGAGTCACTCTCACTCTCGCTCTCTTTCACGCTGCCGAATCGCCGCCAGCCTTTCTGCTACCTCGACGCTCTTTCCTTACTTTTTTTTTGTTTGGCACAAGTTCGCCGATTAAGCCTTCATTTTTCAGTTCACCATTCGTCCTTTTGTCACCTTCATTCGTGTCAACATAAATCTGATCATATTGAAATATGTGTAATTGGCCTCTGAAATCTCCGGTAAAGGCGCACAGGCAATTTTATATATTTCAACGCGTCGGTGGTTTGGTTGTGCATGTGTCTCGCCATTTGGCTCAGGACGATTTTCGCGTTTTGTTCTGCCCACATTTGCTAGAGACGTGAGCTCGAAGCGTAGGCAACTGGCCCCCTTGCACGAGAACTGGCGCAGCTGTGCGCGTTCGAAAGAAAGCTCGTGCAGAGAAAAACAAGCAAGGCACCAGGGATGTAAAATTCAGAATATAGAAAAATACCCCACTGTATCGAAGTGCCACCACACACGATTTCTCGCATTGATGAACAGGCTTGGAAGGCGATCCCACCGCCATCTGTTGGTTCAGAATCGCACTAACCAAGGGTGGGGTTGCACCTCAAAGGGTGGACTATTGGCTCAAATCTACATATAATACGTATGATCGCGAAAACTGCAGAAGCAATGCAGATGCCGATAGCTGTGCTGCAAATTGATTTAAAAAAGGCATTTGACAAGGTATCACACTCGTTTTTATTCTCATTGCTAGAGCACTGCGGTGTGGGGAACCGACTATTGGGGTATGTAAAGATATGCTAAGGATATAAGGACGCGCCTCTTAGTAAACGGTCGTAAAACCACGTCAATCCCAGTCTTTTCGTCGGTCAGACAGGGGTGTCCGATGTCACCAACACTATTCGCTTTGTACTTGGAGCCTCTCTGTAAGGCAGGTTCTTAGTGACGTTAATATACGAGGGGCCGGCCTGGCGGTGTCGCATGTCAAGCTTTTAGTCTACGCAGATGATGTGAGCGTAGTGTGTACGTCGCGGCCAGAATTACGGCTTGCACTCGGGCACATACAAGAGTTCTGTAGTGTGTCGGGGGCCGAAATGAACACAAAAAAATCCACAGGGTCGTGGCTGGGGCCATGGATGTCCACGCCCGACTTATGCATGGGAGTTCCATGGACCGTCTCGTTGTCAAATTACTTAGGGGTCAGCCTTGACCTGACAAAGTTAGGCAGCGGCGAAGGTGGCACGAGGCTACAGGCCGTTAGAGCGAAAGCTACGGAATGGCAAGGAAGAAATATTTCTCTCTTAAATCTAAGTTATGTTTGTAATGCTGTTTTCTTCTCTTGTGCATGGTGCTAGGCAAGTGTTCTGCCTGGTCATAACAGTGAAGTGCAAAAAATTCAAAGAGTATATGCGACTTTCGTGTGGAATTCTTGTTTTGAAAGAACGCGCCGCACCAATCTTTTCATTAGCCCCCACAAAGGGGGGCTAGGGCTAATGAATTTTGACATTAAGTTTAAAGTGCATCGGTTTCTGCTTTTCCGAGACAAGGAAGCCCCGATATCCGCCGCAGTACTGCGCTCTCTAGGAGGGCGTTATCTCTCTTCGTGGATGGGCGTCAACGTTGATGATGATGCAGTAAAGAAGGCACCCGTTCTGCGATTCTATAAAGAGATAGCAGAAGCGGTGAAGTATTTTGAAAATAGATATTCAATGGAATACTCAATTAAAGCGACAAGGAAACATTTGTACTGGGACAATATTGACCTAGTTATGGCGCCTCCCCTCTACCGATCTGGCTTTACTGCAGAAGCGAACGGATCCGATGTCTTCAAGCGGCTGAGGAGGTACCCTGTCCGGCAGGGAATTAAAGGCTTTTTTTATAAGGTTTCACATGGAAGTGTTACCAGTGAAAACCTGGGGAGAAAAGAAAGGTTTTTTCCTTCTATGGGGAACAAACTGTGTCATTGGCCCCTTTGCCGAGACGCTGCAGCACACCTTCTTGTATTGCACGAATGCCGAATTATTCTGGGCCCAGCTGCGGGCGGAAGCAGGAATTTCTTTATATCCTACATGGCATAGCATGAAGTTTCTAGATGTCGGGAAGGAACAGCATAGCCTCAGCCTTGAAATATTAACTTTAATTGGATTACACGCAATTTGGAGTTCTTGCACGGATCACACTCTGGTAAGAGAAAGTGGTCAACCCGCGTGGAGATATTTGATTCAAAGAATTAACTATGTCACCTCTTTAGTTAAGGAGATAGAGTTCCCTGAGAGCAAATTTGAGAAACTCTTAAATCCCGATTAAAAACAACGAGATGACAACATAACAAGTCACTGAAATCAAGTGCTGTGTTACTATTGTCTGTTGTTATTATTCTTTGGCCCACTGTTGAATTGTACTGACCATGCAAGTGTATGTTACTGTGCATGCATTCGGAACTATTACACCTCATGGGGCAGTCGCGAGCCACCGACTCAGCCATTTTCTTTTACTATGTAAATAAATCAATCTTATCCAATTAAAAAAATAAAAACAGTGGAAAGACGTTTGTTTCACACGCAGAGGGCACGGGTGCGATCGCTGGTGTGGTGTACCTTAATTTCTTTCTTTTTTTTTTTTTGTCAAGCATTTTGCGATGTTTACATTTCTTTTTTTACAATTATTACTGAAAAAAAAGAAAAAAACAATTGTTGTGGACGATACGTCTCTGAACGAAATGGTATGGGATTCCATTTTTGACACCTGCGAACTCAATGTAGTCACTTTCCACAAAATGCGAGGAGTATATGAATCGGGTAGCGTCCGCTTTCCGAGCTTCGCGTAACTGTTCTACAGGAATTGCAGACAGCCATTGATCCCGACCTGTTGATTTCTCCGAAACTTGTGCACCCTGCCGCACAATGCCACTTTTAGATCCAGGACATGTGAGGCAGCTCTTCACGCAACATCTTGGGAGTATTCTTTTCGGAGCCGATCACGGGAATTCACTACGGGCACTCACTACTAATTGCCAACACATTGGAAACGTACTTGCAAGTCGACAAGGTTGTTGTACTCA